>NC_061513.1:358845477-359012732 GCF_022539505.1 Lolium rigidum | reverse complement strand
GCATCCTCAACTATTTCAAGGCGGCAGGGGATCAAAAGAAAAAAGGAAATAGCCAGAAATTAATTAGGGTCAAAAATAAATCCATCAAAGGAAACTTTTATTGTTCATAGAGGATGACATGTGGGACCGACTTGCCAGCTGCGTCGTCATCGTTTCAAAGGGGCGGGGATCAAAGAAAAAGGCAAATAGCCGAGAAATTAGGGAAAAAATAAATCCAACAAAGGAAACTTTTATTGTTCATAGAGGATGACATGCGGGACCCATGAGCCAGCAGACTTCCTCAACGTTTCAAAGTCGGCATGAGATTGAAAGAAAAAGGCAAGTGACATAATATCGAGAGCCAAAAATAATCCAAGAAAAGAAACTTTATTGTACATAGAGGATGACATGCGGGTCCCATTTTGTAGCAACGGTCTCAACGCTTCCAAGGCGGCACAGGACCAAAAGAAAAATGAAGTAGCCAGAAATCAGGGTGTGAAAAAAAATCCAAGAAAAGAAAGATTTCAATTGGGCTGGATCTGGACATCTGGGCCTTCGAACTATCCTGCTGGGCCTTTTGACTCGTACAATTTCAGCCCACTCCAAAACAGGAAAGGTCGAATTTTTCTCAAAAAAAAACAGGAAAGTCCTATGCTTCGCAAAAACAAAAAACAAGGAGATTCAACATATAAGTTTGTTTATGTAGATATAAAGATTTAATTTATCCGTTTGCAATAGCTCGGAGCGAAATACAACGTTTATTGTCCGCAAAATAAAATATCACATGTTTCTTGTACGGGGAGGTCGACATCGGGGACCCATGAGCCGACGAGCGTCGTCAACGTTTCAAAGCGCAGGGGATCGAAAATAAAAAAAAGCCAAAAATCAGTTGGTAAAAAAATACAAGAAAAGAAAACATTTATCATTCTGAGAGGATGACATGCGGGACCCATGAGGCAGCAGCATCCTCAACGTTTCAAAGTCGGCATGAGATCGAAAGAAAAAGCCAAGTGACATAATATCAGGAGCCAAAAATAATCCAAGAAAAGAAACTTTATTGTACATAGAGGATGACATGCGGGTCCCATTTTGTAGCAGCGGTCTCAACATTTCCAAGGCGGCACAGGACCAAAAGAAAAATGAGGCAGCAGCATTCTCAACAATTCCAAGGCGGCAGGGGATCAAAAGAAAAAAAAGGAAATAGCCAGAAATTAATTAGGGGTCAAAAATAAATCCACCGAAGGAAACTTTTATTGTTCATAGAGGATGACATGTGGGACCGACCTGCCAACGGCGTCCTCATCGTTTCAAAGGGGCGGGGATCAAAAGAAAAAGGCAAATAGCCGGAAATTAGGGGTCAAAAATAACTCCAAGAAAGGAAACTTTTTTGTTCGTAGAGGATGACATGCGGGACCCATGAGCCAGCGACTTACTCAACGTTTCAAAGGTGGCATGAGATCGAAAGAAAAAGGCAAGTGACCAAATATCGGGAGCCAAAAATAATCCAAGATTTATTGTACATAGAGGATGACATGTGGGTCCCATTTTGCAGCGACGGTCTCAATGTTTGTAATGCGGCTTGAGATCAAAAGAAAAAGAAAGTAGCTAGTAATTAGGGGGTGAAAAAAATCCAAGAAAAGAAAGTTGATGGACATAGAGGATGACATGCGGGTCCCTTGAGCCAACAGACTTACTCAACGTTTCAAAGGGGCAGGGGATCAAAAGAAAAAGGCAAGCCAAAAATCGGAGGGTGAAAAAAATCCAACAAAGGAAACTTTTATAGCACATAGAGGATGACATGCGGGTCCCATGAGCCGAGCAGGTCTCTCAACGTTTCAAGCGTGGCATGAGATCGAAAGAAAAAGGCAAGTGACCAAATATGAGGTGCCAAAAAAAACTCCAAGAAAAGAAAGTTGATTGCTCATAGAGGATGAGATGCGGGTCCCATTTAGCTGCGCGGTCTCAGCTATTTGAGAGGCGGCGGGGATCGAAAGAAAAAGGCAAGTGACCAAATATCGGGAGCCAAAAATAATTCAAGAAAAGAAAGTTTTATAGTACATAGAGGATGACATGCGGGTCCCATTTAGCAGCAGCGGTATCACCGATTGAGAGGCGGCGGGGATCGAGAGAAAAAGGCAAGTGAAAAAATATGAGGAGCCAAAAATAATTCAAGAAAAGAAAGTTTTATAGTACATAGAGGATGACATGTGGGTCCCATTTAGCAGGCGGTATCACCGTTTGAGAGGCGGCGGGGATCAAAAGAAAAAAGAAATTGCCAAAAATCGAGAGGGTGAAAAAAAACCAAGAAAATGAACTTTTATAGTACATAGAGGATGACATGCGGGTCCCATGAGCCTGCGGGTTCCTCAACGTTTCAAACGTGGCATGAGATCGAAAGAAAAAGGCAAGTGAAAAAATATCGGGAGCCAAAAATAATTCAAGAAAAGAAAGTTTTATAGTACATAGAGGATGACATGCGGGTCCCATTTAGCGACAGCGGTATCACCGTTTGAGAGGCGGCGGGGATCGAAAGAAAAAGGTAAGTGACCAAATATGAGGTGCCAAAAATAATTCAAGAAAAGAAAGTTTTATAGTACATAGAGGATGACATGCGGGTCCCGAGTTAGCAGCAGCGATATCACCGTTTGAGAGGCGGCGGGGATCGAAAGAAAAAGGCAAGTGGCCAAATTTGAGGGGCCAAAAAAACTCCAAGAAAAGAAAGTTTTATAGTACGTAGAGGATGACATGCGGGTCCCATTTAGCAGACAGCGGTATCACCGTTTGAGAGGCGACGGGGATCGAAAGAAAAAGGTAAGTGACCAAATATGAGGTGCCAAAAATAATTCAAGAAAAGAAAGTTTTATAGTACATAGAGGATGACATGCGGGTCCCAGTTAGCGGCAGCGGTATCACCGTTTGAGAGGCGGCGGGGATCGAAAGAAAAAGGCAAGTGACCAAATTTGAGGTGCCAAAAAAACTCCAAGAAAAGAAAGTTGATTGCACATAGAGGATGACATGCGGGTCCCATTTAGCAGCGGCGGTCTCAACGTTTCCAAGGCGGCAAGGGATCAAAAGAAAAAGGAAGTAGCCAGAAATCAGGGGTCAAAAAAAAATCCAAGAATAGAAAGAATTTTGGTTCATAGAGGATGACATGCGGGACCCATGATCCTGCATCGTAAACGGCTCGATCGGAGAACGTTGAACGAGATGGCGCGATCGAGGAAAAAAACAATGCTAGAGAGGCTGCCATCTGGGCCCTACATCCCTCGGCGGTGCGGATTTGCGTTGACTCGGCCGGCGAACCCGAGATTTCGAGATGCACCACGTCCCGGACCACCATACGCGACGTTTTGGCCGCTTTCGTCGGGCTAGGTGGCCTCAAAAACGAGAAAAAAAAAGTTTTGACATGTACCACGGAGGGACCAAAAATCGTCGGCCATGGTACACCAGCAACCACGGCGCGACTTCAACTTCGTCGGCCATGGCAACTTTTCTTGCAGTGGATGCATTTGGTGTCCTCGCACCACTGAGCACCGCTTAGATCGCGGAGCCTGCTAATGGTGAGCCACCTCTGCCTCCACTTCCTCAGGTGGTTGTACACACGAGTGGAGCGAACGGTAACACCATAGTGGTCAGCTAGGCCCTTCGCCACAGTATTGAGATGGACTTTCTTGAAGCCTTTTTCAGTTCTCACTCCGCTCTATCAAGCCGCACATCTTCTCCAACACGAAGCTAGACATGAATGGAAGCCATTTCATGGTGGCATTCGTTTCCTGCCCGGTCTTCAAGGCCCTCTCCACTTCCCTACGGTTCTTGTTCTTCTTAGAGGTGGCCAGCCTAGCCGCCACCTTTGTCGCTACCTGAGCCACCAGGTCAGACACAGGCAAAGGTGTGACCTTGGACTCATACGTGGGTTGCGAATCGGGAACTTGGGAAGGGATCTGAGAGTCCCCAACGCAGACAAGCGCCTGGCTAAAGTCATCACGGAAAGAGTCCTACACACATCATAGTACAACCTAAATCAGACAAGCAGTTCATTGAAACCGTGAATAGCACAAACCCTTGCAAGATCATAGCAGGTGAGCACATTTTGGACTAACCCCTGCTACAAGAACAAACCTTAGGCAAGATCATGGCAGGTAAGGACATTTTGGACTAACCCCTGGTTCAAGAACAAACCCTAGGCAAGATCATGGCAATAGCATACGAAAATGTCGAATCCTAGCTAGATCATGATAGCTCACTACAATCTGAACTAACCCCTGCTACAAGACCAAACCCTAGGCAAGATCTGACAACTCCTAACCTAGATATAAACATCACCACGGTACGGGGATAAGGGATGGCTTACAGTCATGGCCGGAGGTGAAGATGTGCTGGACCAGGAGGTAGCCCAGATGTACTCGCCGCCGCCGCTGCAACCGTTGCCGACTGGAGATGTGTGCGCCTCTTACCTGCTTGCCGACGGGAGGACAGTGGAGGAGGGGGTAGAAATAGGCCATGGCGAGCGGCGGGAGGTGACGGAATCCTTCCCACCCCCCTTTTCGCTTTTCGCCGATGCGCGTCGCAGCTCCCGCCATCTCCATTCTCATATCCGCCCGTGTGCCGAAGATTCCACTTTGCATCAGCGGATGTGGAGATTTTCCTATACCGCTGGAAACTGCCGAACCGGGTCCTCCAGGGCCTGGCCCGACACTGCTTTGAGAACCGGTTCCTGCAACAACGCGGATCGACCCAGGCAACCAAACGGGCCGAAAATTGCTGGCACGATGCGAGCCAAGGGGGATGCAGCCTACCAAACGCGTCCTACCATGTGCCCACTTGTTGGCGCTCCCTCTCTCGGTGGTCCGTCATCAGCTGCTGCTAATGTACGGCTTTTGCGCGGCCACACCTGGGAGACCAAAAATATTATGCACATGCTATTAGGTTATCTATGCTACTACATCTACATATGTTTATAAAAATATGTGGCAAGTTTATCCAAATTTAGATGTATCTAGATATTTTTTTTGGTGTACGGATACGTCTAATCAAACAAATTGTCGACATTCTTTTATAAAAGTAGGGAGTACTAAATGTATCAATCTACTTATAAAAAATACATTTTTACAATGTTCCTATGTTTTCTACAGTATTAAAATTAGCAAGCTTTGACTTTTATGCTAGGATCTAGGTCACTACCTTGCTAAACTTTGATCAGAGTTTTACATAGTTCTCAGGAATTGCGTGCGGAAGAAGAAGAAGGCAGAGTAGCGGAAGATAAGGGATTCAGTTTCAAGTGATTTGGTCCAAGCTGATGGGCCAGAGCTCGCTTCATTCCTCATATAGCTTGGGCTTCTCCTTCGTGGTTGGACCCTTTCTTCGTAGGGCTTCGTACTCCGGCCCATGGCCCGATGTATGTCACGTGAATGACGACGCCGAGTGGTTAGTGCTGTAGCAGTCCCACCAGGGAAAAAACGACGAAGCTCCTCTTCGGGATCCTAGGTTGTCAGCGATGTCGACAGTCTAGTCCAGGCGATCAACGCATGAGTGATGAAGCCACAACCATGCTTGATCGTTCAACGTCCCAGTAGCTTACAGGGAAACACGAGAGTACAGTCGTCAATAAAGGCATCTCCAGCAGCGTGAGCGATCGTTTGCGTCTCCGCCGTGATCGGAAATGCGTTTAGACCCTGCTCCAATGGGGCAGGGCCGGCCCTAGGGGGGGTCTGGAGGGGCGGCCGCCCCGGGCCCAGGAAATTTAGGGGCCCTCCACAGGTGTGTACTGTACATATAGGCCAGTATACATATCAGAATTTTTTTGAGAGGAATGTTGCTTTACCGGTTGGGCCAGATATTGGGACCTTTTTGTTTCTGATGCAGAAGCGACTCCTTGTGCGATACTGCGATCTGATCTATGGGCAAGGCCTCCTGGTAGATGATCAGCCTACCGCGTTACCGCGTAGTCAGTTCCTATTATCGTCTCGATCGGAAACAGACCGAACGAGGCCCTTTCGTGACTCTTGGGTGTCTTCGTCAGTTCTTCTCCTTCGGAAACAGCACACGCCACGCACGCCACGCACGCACGCGCCACGCACGCCGTCGCCCTTCGCCTCTCCTCTCTAGATTGATGCTCGGTCTCGACGGTTGTTCCTCTCGCCGCCGCCCAGTCTGCGTAGAAGGTAACCAAATTCTTTGTGGATTTGGGTACTATCGTACTAGTTAGGTTATGACCTGATTCTACTTTTGATTGATAATTGATTTTATTGTTTTCATGTGAACTAATTTCCGAGTTAGCTGTTATTTCACTGACTTTGCCGGATAAATCGATGCTGCTATGGAGATTTTTCAGTTTGTGAGAGAAGCAGATTGTTATTCTAATATTTCCGAGTTAACTGTTATTTCACTGACTTACTATGCCTGTAAGCTTTTCCAAGTTGGAATTGTTGAAGAACCATCTGAGATCTGTCATGTCCCAAGAGATGTTAAGTGGTTTGACTTTTGAGAAGAAGCTCTTGGATGAGATGATATTGATTCCATCATGGGTGACTTTGCATCTAGAAACCTAAGGAGAAATTTTAAGGTAAGATTTATACATTATTTGATACAAATTTTGTTATGCATACACTTAAAGTTTTTACTGGTAGCAATTAATAGGCATATATTAAAAAAATGTGTATTCTAAGGGGCCCTAAATTTTAGTTTCGCCCGGGCCTCTGAAACCTCAGGACCGGCCCTGCAATGGGGCGATGCAAAGTGACCGGGTCGCTGCGCGGTCGCGCTGAGCGTCCTCCTTTCGCAAGTCAGGGACATCGAAATCGACCGCTTCGATTTGCTTATTTGCCCTTCGTTGCTGCCCTAGTGCGACGCCACCACCCCAACCCCAGCCGCCGCCGTCCCGCCGCAGTACTCGCCGTCCGGCTCGGTTGTCGCCGCGCGGGAGAGCAGGATCGTACTCGGGATTGGCTCCGGCACGTACCTGCCGGCTGTTTTGGGGCCAAACGTTGCCGGTTGCGCCGCCCTTCCGTGCCGCCCACGACCTGTTCGGTCAATTACGCCGGTAGGTTTCATCACCTATTTTCGGCGCAATTGTGCGCGGCCATTGATCCACATTTCGTACACACGCAGATGGACATGTGGCAGATGCTGCAGAAGTTCCACGCCGAGGTCGTTGACTCCTCTTCCGACGAGGTGTCCGATCAGTCAACGCAGACATTGACAACTACTGCGGCCTCCATGATCCACGAGTTCACTTCAAATGAGGGGCCGGTGCACCGGGGCTCTGTCAAGGGCCGCTCAAAAACCTGCCGCGCAACGAGTGCGAGGGCAGCTCCGGCTCCACAAGGACTACTTCCACCTCACCGATCTGGTGTACAAGGAAAAAAATGTTCCGGCGCCGGTACAGGATGTCAAGGGAGCTGTTCTTGGTCATTCTCCGGGGCGTCAGAGACTACGACCCCTACTTCAAATACAGGCTCGATGCAATAGGTGAGCTAGGTTTCACCTCCTACCAAAAATGCTTCGCCGCTATTCGCATGCAATCATATGGAATGGCTGCTGATATATTCGATGAGTATCTTCGAATGGGTGAGAGCACCTGCCTTGAGTCCATGTACAGGTTTTGCCGAGCCGTGATTGCCGTGTTCGGATAGTATTACTGTAGGGAACCAACTGTTGAGGATACAAGGCGGTTGTTGTCTATCAACGAGTCTAGAGGGTTCCCATGAATGATTGGCAGCATAGATTGCATGCACTAGGAGTGGAAGAACTGTCCATTTGGATGGCAGGGTCAGTACAGCGGGCATGCGGAGGGACGGACTGTCATTCTTGAAGCTGTCATATCTCAAGATTTATGGATTTGGCATTCATTATTTGGCATGTCTGGTTCCAACAATGACATCAATGTGTTGCACCGATCACTGGTTTTCAACCGGCTCATGCAAGGCAAAGCTCCCCGGAGAGCTGTGAGATCAATGGAAATGCATATGACAAACCATATTATCTTGCCGATGGCATCTACCTCGAGCTAGGCCACACTCGGTGAAGAATGTCCGTAATCCAAACTCCGAGAAGACGAGGAGGTTTGCCAAGATGCAAGAGGCTTGCAGGGAAAGATGTGGAGCGCGGATTTGGTGTGCTCCAAGCTCGGTGGGCAATTGTCCGTCACCCGGCAAGAACATGGTCGTTGAAGACCATGCATGAGGTGATGACATGCTGTGTGATCATGCACAACATGATCGTTGAGAACGAGCGTCCTGACGGTCGCAATGAGAACCACTGGGACTTCCAAGGTGAGCTAGTTGCGCCACTCCCTGGGGCTTTATCCTGGGAGAACTATCTGCATATGAACGTAGAAATCACTGACGAGAACGTCTGCAAACGACTGCAGACGGATCTAATTGAGCATCAGTGGGCATTGGCTGGTCATGAAGACCATGCCTAGAGGATTACCATCGTATTTTCATGTAGACTTTTTAAAATTTAGATGTAATAAGGACTATCACGTCGTTGAATCTCTTGCATCTGTTGGTTTCAAACTTCATATTTCATGCCGACGCAGAAATGCGTCGGGCCGCTGGAGGCACCCCAGGCGCAAACGGACGCGTGGACAAAAATAGTCTTTCTCGCGTCCGCCGTGCGACGCAAATTTGGACGCTCGTGGACACCGATTTGCGTCGCGCCGTTGGAGATGCCCTAACGGAAATGAATGATAGGTCAGAGTCGTGCACCTGAGTTGATGAACTATTTTTTCAGTTGGGATACATGTAGTACCGGATGTATCTGAGAACCACCAATGCGAGCCAAGATTTCATAGGGGCCAAAATACTTGAAGGAGAGTTTTTTACTTTATAAATTTTCTTTGATGAGCAGACGGAAAAACCCTCTTTGGATTTACCCAGGATCTTTGGAATTCATTTATTTCTTGCAGGGGTGTCTTGCTTTGGCTTTGGCGCATTTCATGTAACGGGTTTGTATGGTCCTGGGATATGGGCATCTGATCCTTATGGACTAACTGGAAAAGTACAAGCTATAAATCCAGCATGGGGTGCAGAAGGTTTTGATCCTTTTGTGCACGATGGTCGACAACCATTTGAGCATAAGGTTGAAGCTTCATGCATACTGGATCTCCCACCTGGAATTTGTGCTTACTTTGATGCTTGTTCTCGAGATGTTTCATTCGTTTTTGTGCATGCAACAAGTGTTGTTGAAGTAGGAGTGCAGTTTCTTGTCATTGCTAGAGCCAATTAGCAAGCTGAGGAGGTGTGTCGCATTGCAGGTTGTTGACACAGATATGTCTAGGTTGGTATTCATATAGGATTCAGAACGGTGTCTTGCATGCCCAGTGCTGAGTGATAGATCGTATTATACAATACTCTGCGAGGGGAAGCCACTAGGCCCACTTGGTTGGTGATGTGGTGATTGGTTGTGCTCATATTCATCTTAGTATCTGACAGTCTGAAAATGCTTGCCAAACCTTGCTTGTAAATACATGATCTCCGTCAGATATGATGACTAACGGCACCCCGTGGAGTTTATAAATTGTGCCAACAAACTTCTGTGCCACAGTGGGAGCTATGTAAGGATGTGACGAAGGGATAAAATTTCCATACTTGGTGAATTTGTCGATGACGACCAAAATGCAATCAAATGAGCCAAATTTTGGCAACCATTTGACGAAATCCATATTGATGACACTACATGCTTATGTGGGGATTGTCAGCGAATTCAACGGTCCAGCAAATCTAATGTGTTCCCCTTTTGCTTGTTGACAGACTGAGCATTGCTAGACATTTCTCTTGACATGTTCTTTCATTTTAGGCCATGAAAATAGAGCTTTATTTCGCTGATAAGTTCCTAAAAAGCCAGAGCGTCCGTCCACACTACAATCATGCAAGGACAAGAGGATGACCTGTTGTGCTTCCTAGTTATTCCCAATCCAGATACGATCCTTGTATCGGATGATGCCATGTTCTAGAGAATACCCTTTGTCATTAGGGTCAGCCAAGCTCAACTCTTGCAGCAAGACTTGTTCCTTGACATCCGATAAGTAGCCATCGACAATGATTTCTAGCCAACGAGGTAGAGACAGTGAGATATTTTACAACTCATTAGCAGCAAGGTTCCTAGACATGGCGTCAACAAATGTGTTATATTTTCATTAAATATCATCTTGTATTTAAACCCCATAAGCTTGACAAAGGCCTTCGTTGCATGTACCGTAGTCACATTCGATCGAGGTAAGTGCACTAAAATGTGATGATCTATGATAATAGTAAATGGGGCATGTAGTAGGTCTCCATTTTCCACTACTAGCAAAGTAGCAAGGCACTCCTCATATGTAGATAGAGTGAGTTTGATCTACTGAGTCCAAGAGCTTTGCTTAAATGTGATACTGCATGTCTTGATTGCATGACACTACTCCCACTCCTCTCTTGGAAGCATTTTTTTAATGTTAAAGGGGACAAAAAAAATCAGGTAGAGTCAACTGGTACTTCTAGCATTTTCCTCTTCGAGTGATCATGTTGCGCACTTTCAGTCCAGTGGAAGACTGTGTCCTTCTTGAGGAGGTATGACGAGTTATGTTGATCAAACCGTAGCATTGGATAAATTTTCCGTAATATCATGTTAATCCAAGGAACCCCCTTACTTGCTTTGTATTTGTGGGCACATGCCGATCTTGCACTTCCTTGACTTTGCTAGGATCGGTGGCCACGGTCGCTTTGCTGATTATGTGGCCCAAGTATTCCAATTATTTTTGGGCAAACACATATTTACTTTGCTTGACTGATAGTTATTGTTCCTGAAGAATGTCCAATACTTACCGTAAATGAGAAAGATTTGCAGACAATGAAGGGGTATAAATGAGAATATCATCCATGAAGAATAAGACATGCTTCTTGATTAAGCTAGCAAACATGGAGTTCATTGCTGCTTGGAATGTGGTTGGTGCGTTGGTGAGACTAAAAGGCGTCACCTTGAACTCAAATAGTCCTTAATGAGTTTTGAAAGACGTTTTATGTTCATCATCGCGCACTAATTGAATCTTGTGATAACCAGAATGAAGATCAAGTTTAGTAAACCATTGTGCGCATCCAAGGTCATCTAACAACTCATCCAGCACTAGCATTGGATATTTAATTTTGAGTGTCATGTTGTTCAAGGCCCTGTAGTCCACATAGGAGCGTCAGGTGTTCTCCTTCTTGCAAACTAGCAACACTGGTGATGCAAAAGGACTTGTGTTCTCTTGAATCTCACCTCTTGTGAGAATGTATGCCACCTGTTTCTCAATTTTTGACTTTTGATGAGGAGTATGACGGTGCGGCTTCACATTTACTGGTTTGGTACCAGGAAGAAGAGGGATATGGTGATCGTATTTGCGGTGTGGGAGTAGGGAATGAGGATCATCAACGAGTGTTGTATACCGTTGGAGAACTATTTGGACTTCTGGTGGTACAGTTGAGTCTACTCGTGTTGGTTCGTCAGAAACATTAAATAGTTCTAGAACCTAGCACACCTCCCCACTTCTGATCAATCCTTGAAATTAAGCTAGCAGCAGATATAGCAGTACAACTGCCAAGGTTTGTTTGTACACCTCTTAGTGTGATCCGAGTTCCTTCACGCATGGTCTTCTTCTCCTAGTTAACCCACATTTTCCCAGTGTTTCGATTCTCTAACCAATCCATGCCAAGTATGATATAATAGGATGTTAGAGGAAGCACTTTGACAGCAGTAACATTGTGCCCTTGAGTGTGCCAAATCACCTCTGACAGCATCTTGTTGCAACCAATGCTACCTCCCCTACTACATGAACTCTCGTTGGTGGCATGTGTGTAGCTGGTACTGCAATCTGTTAGCTAACTGTTTGCTGATGAAGTTATTGGAGCTGCCAAAATCAGTGGGAGTCAACATAGTATATTTGCCCACTTGTCCTTGTAACCTCATGCTTCTTCTCCTGGTTGTTCCATACATGGCTTGCAATCGAAGTTTTATCACATGCTCTGTTTCAGTGTCCCCTGAGTCTGACTATGATGTGCCTCTATCTGTGTCAACTAGGTTGGATCATCAATTTGCAGTGACTCAAGTATTTCTTCTAGAACCTACAACTGATCTTGTGATGGGCATTTGTGGCCAGGAGAAAACTTCTAGCCACATTTAAAACATTCTCCCTTGGCTCTACGTGGTGCTCGAAGAGAATCGAATCAAGATGGTGTTGTGGCCCCTCTTCTTAACTATCATCATGTGTGTGTGACCCAGAAAACCAGGGAGCTAGCTGTGATGCTTGAATTTCAATTTCATAGCATCTCTTAGAGAAAATTTGCTGCTGCGAACAGTATTACCCTCAACCAATAAAGCCTTTGAGCCATGGAATAAGCCAGGGTTAATTATGCAATTTAATAGCTCTATGAATTTCTGGCTTTAATCCAACTAGCAAACGCCTAACAAAGAAGGTTTCATCGTAGGAATGGTTATACATCAGGATCTTATGCACGAGTTCCTCAAATTTGTGTGCATACTCATCTACACTGCCTTGCTTAATTATGTGCAAAGAAAATATCCATTATTTGAGCATATTTGTCTCTACTGAATTTTGCAAACACACTTACGCAACAACTCTGGCCAACTGGCCACACTATGCAAAGCTTTCATAGGTTTGCAGCCATAATTCTGCATTCCCTTTAAAGTGCATAGTAGCATAATCAACCCACAAGTGTTGTTGGACAGTGTATATTTTTATGAATTTCTTACAACTTTTCTTCCACCACTTTGGATTATCTCCATCGAAGCGAGGGAAGTCAGACTTAGGCAATCTAGGTCCTAAATTAAAGTGTGGTGTTGTGAAGGTGTGTTCATGATCTGCTATTTCATCATCATCATTAGAGAAGACATAATTCTCAGCATAAGCTATAGCATGCGCACCCCTGACCAGGACGCGACTGGAGGGATGAACCTCGACAATACCAACACCATGGTGATGTTGATGCAGACGGTGCCCGTTGGGGCGAAGCCAGCCCGGGTGTACATCGGCGTGCCCCGGGGTCAAGAGCGTAGACATGGCATTCCCCTGTTGGTTAGACATGAAGCCACCAGCTCCATCGACTGCTTCAACTCCGGCGATGGAATGATCCATAGTCGAGTTGGCCTGAATTACCCAATCTAGCATGGCGTCGACCATGTTGGTGCTGCGGGCGAGGTCTTGATGCGAGATTGCGAGCTTGTTGAGCGCTTTGTTGATCTCCGAGATGCGGGCGGCTTTGGTTTGCCCTATCTCCATCGTCACCTTGTTAGCCTCCGCGGTGGCCGCGAGGAGGTTGCGGAGATCGGCGACCGAGAGTTCCACCATTTGTACTCGCTTGGTAAGGTTCAGCCGGCCGAATTTCATCGCCGTGACTCACTAGATTTCCGTTGCACCGATCAGGGTACACCGAAGGTGTTTTGTGCGAATTTGTCGTCCAGATTTATCAACGGGAAATCCATGAAATCGCATTTTGGGAAAAATTTCCCGTATCTGAGATGACTTTTTTTTAGCTCTATCTGAGATGACTTTGGTACCACTTGCTAGGATCGGTCATTTCCCTCGCATCACGCAAGGTACCATCAGAGTTTTACAAAATGTTCATGAATTGTGTGAGAAAGAAGAAGACAGAGTAGCGGAAGATAAGGGATTCAGTTACAACTGATTCGATCCAAGCTAAGAGCATATCTAGCCGTTGGGCTCCCCAGGCCGAAATCCGGCGCTAATTAGCGCCGGATGGATGTAAAACTTGGCCTGGGAGGCTCATTTTTCCAGCAGCGAACCCAGGGGAAAGACCGAATGTATTTGAATTCAAACAGAAATAGACGAAAAACGTTAAAACTTAGGCGAAATTTAGAGATATTTAATATATATATATATATATATATATATATATATATATATATATGCGAGTTTTTACATATATAGGCCGAATTCGTAATATATTTGAATTCATTAAACATAAACTAAAATTTAAAAACGCCATTCTGCATGCCAAAATGGCGGTAGAACGCCGTGTAATCGCCGCCGTCGTTGTCGCTGGAGTCGCCGTCGTCCTGCGTTGGCAGCACTTGCTGGCCGCTCTTGCCGGGAGCCCAACGGCTGGACCCCTGCCTAGGGTCGCCGAGGCGTGGCGCGACGGCGTCGGCTTGTACCACTCATCCTCGCTGGAGTCCTCCAGCTTGATGAGTGGCGTGCCTCTGGCGGGTTGTGCGGCCAACGCGGCGCGACGCCTCGCGGCGGCCACGTCTAGCAGCCGCCACTGCTACTCCGCCTCCTCCCTCTCCCAGTCCTGCCTGGACCAGGCGAGGGCCGCATCCATGCGTAGGGCATTGTCGGTAGACACGAGGTCTTGGAGGGACCTCGCGATCACCTCGGCCACCGCCGCCTCCTCGGCCCGCGCGGCCTCCTCGGCGACGAGGTCAGACACAGCAGCTGCCGCCGTTGCGCCCTCCTTCTTCGCCTTCCTCTTCCTCCCGTGCGCCGGTGACGATGAGGCGCGCGCCCCCTCGTGAATGATGAGGGCGCCGCTGCTGTGCCCTCTGGTCGGCGGTGGCGACGCCGGCTCCAACGTCACCTCCGTCTTCATCGTCGTCCTCGGCGTCGCTGGAGGCGCGGATCCGTAGCTGCGCATCGCGGACCATGCCGCCGACCTCGACGAGGATGACGATGCCATGCAGCGTGGCATCCAGGAGCTTCCATGTTGGCGCGACACGGAAGGCACCGCCGCCGCCGGAGGCATCCCCAGGACGGGGTAATTGCCGCTCTCGATGTGCGCGAGCACATTCTCGGGGTGCGGCTCAGCGCGCTCCACCAGCGGCGGCCGACGGCGTTGTTGCGCGCTGGAGGAGGGGGAGGACCGTCGTACGCCGCGAGTTCTCGTTCATACCTTCGTCGGAAGAACTCGTTCCAGGCGGCGAAGTTGTCCGGGAAGAAGCGCTCCTCCACGCGCTGCTCGTCGCTAAGGGTGACGAGCACGGCGTCGATCTCGGCGTCGAGTGCGTCGCCTCCCACCGGAGGAGGTGGGATCGGGATGCCCCCCGCCCTCAGGCGCCAACTTTTCGGGCACGCCGAAGTCCGGCAGCGCCGGGTAGCCCGCCATGTGTAGCAGTCGCGCCTCCATTGGTGCAGCAACCGCTGGCCGAAGCTGTTGTTCACCGTGCTGTCGCCGTAGCCCGCCATTGCTCGCTCGAGGAGATTGGGGAGAGAAGTTTGGGCTAGGGAGAGTAGGGAGACAGCGGGGGCGAATGCGGCCAGACGCGGCAGTTCCGCGATAAATAGAGGAAACCGCGCGTGAATTCGAGGCGACGGCATTAACTCGCCAAGTGGAAGCGACGCGTCCGGCGAAGACTGACTGGTAGCAGGCTTTTACAGCGTGCGGAAGAAGATGCGATGAGAACGACGATTGGCCATTCTCACCGACAAGTCAGGGACCACCAGGCGCGCGAGAAGTTTTCTCGACGTTTCCTACGCTTTTGTTTTCTCCGAACTCCCCGAGTACGCCCGGGGATCATATGGGCTCGCCGGATGGATGAAAACCGAAATCCAACGAAAACGAGAAATGGAAGGCGCGGCTAAAGCATTTTTCGCCGTGCGGATTAAAAAAAGAGCTGTCAGGACGATTGGAGATGCTCTAAGTTGCCGATTCGATCCAAGCTGCTGAGTCAGGGGAGCTCCTATTCACCGAGCTGGTCTGTGGCAGCGAACCCACCGCACACCCCCGCGGGCGTATATGGGCTTGGCCCATTAAGCTGATCGTCTGCACACCCAAGGCGGGAGGCACTGGGCCGGCCCAGTAACTTTTCTCTTTTTTTTCTTTTTTCTTCTGCTATTTCATTTATGTTTTGCTGAATATGAACAAAATTTGAATCTGAACTTTCTGAAAATTTGAACAAATTTAGAATCTGAACATTTTTCGAATTTCAATATTTTCGCATTTGAAATACTTTGAATAGATTTCAAATATGAATGGTTTTTAAATTTAAACGGTTTTCAAATTTGAACAGTTTTCAGATTTGAACGGTTTTCAAATTGAACATTTTTGAATTTAATGTAACAGAACCACTTTGTTAATCAAATAAATGTTGTTAGTTGCTCATAAGCATGCATGCATTTGCATTTAAAATTTGAGAAATCTTGCACTCAAATGCTTTGAAACATTTTTCGAAATGTTGTATTTTGCTCTAACAAAATTTTGTGCAAAAATCCCCTCCAAATTTGGGTCAAAATACCCTAAAATCATCAAAATTTGGCCCTGCTTTTATTTTTCCAGAGAAAACCCCAAACCCTAGGGGGTTATGCGCTAAAAGCTCGTCTTCTTCGACAGGCAGAGGCACAGCTGCCTGGCGCCGGCGGCCAGGATGGCCTCGCCGCCCCTGAGCGCTTATAAAGCGCCGCCGCCGCCGTGGAGAACCCCCATTTCGCCTCCTTCTTCCCCCTTTCCTCTTCTCTGCGTCGAGCGGGCCGAAACCCTAGCTTCGGCCTCCATCGCTCGCCGCCGTTCTGCACCTCCCCGCGCGAAGCCGACGGCACCATCAGCTTCGCCGCGTCGCCCCCGTCCTCCTCAGCCAAGCCCCGCCAGCGGAGGCGCCCGGAATCGACCGATTTGGCCGGAGCCCATGCCGCCGGACCTCGCCTCTCGCCGGCGTTCCCGGCCACCTCCGGCGACGCCGTCAACCTCCACGTGCTCGCGGTGAGCTGCTGATGCTCGTGGTGCCCTTCCCCTCCCCGATTCCTCCCTCCACTGGCCCCGCACCGTGCGCCTCCCCCTGGCCGCCGTGCTGCTCGCCGTGGCGTCACTCCGGCGACCATCTCGGGGCGGCGCCGCCACCAACAGACTCCCCGCGATGAGCTGAGTCTGATGCCCCCGCGAACGCGCCCGATTGCGGCCCGAGCTGGCCGATTGCTGCTCGACCTGAGAGCTCAAGGTCGTGCTGACGTCAGCATGACGCATTAAAGCTTTTTCTTTTTCTGTTTTCACTATTTAGCAATTTCAGAATTCTGTATAATTCATATCTTTTTCATATTAATTTAGAAAAATATGTATAATATACCGAAATGTTCAGAAAAACATTCTCTACAAGTTTATAAGCAATTCATACATCATTGCAACAATTAACTTTGCAAATGTAGTGAAACCCTACAAGAACCCCTTTCATATGGCGGTATCCGGTGCCGGAACCCCTTTAATTTGACGATACACCTAGGGTTACTCGATTCCATTCACATGACATGTCATTCATATTGTATGCGCATTGCATTATGCCATGTCGTGAATGTTTGTTTCCCTTTCTGGTGTTTGGTTCTTCGCGCTAGGATCTGAGCCGGAGTCCGACGTCAACACCACCGAAGAACAGTACTCATCCGCTGAGGGACAAGGCAAGCCCTAACCTGGTTCATCTATGATTTCGAAATGCTTTCATCTGTGGTTCCTACATATCGCATACGATTCAACTGTCTTTTATCGATAGATAGAGTTACCCTATCTGTTGCATGTCCGACCTTTGTAGCCTCGATACCGTGATCCACTGCTCCTAGCATAACTAGGTTTGGCATGTGTGCATCGCGAGAGCCTTTATCTCTTATGCTTAGCCATGCTTAGTTTGTTACGCTACTACTCCGGTCTTCGGACTGGAGCCTTACAATGAAATGAATCTAGCATGACAGGTTGGCGTGGTAAGTGTAGAGATGATGATAAATATGATTAAAGGCTCAGACGAGAGGCCACATTGGGATGTGGTGGGTTGTTTCGTTTCTGCCGACCCTAGGAACCGAGTTCTCGCCTCTTGAACCAAGACCGAGTGTACAACCACACGAGGCCCTATTATGGTACCCTCTCGACTCACTAACTTGCCTAGTAGATTCCATGAGTCACATAGTTTGCGCGTTACCTGGTCACATGCATTGCATTTTGCTTGGGGGTAAAGGTACTGTAAGGGTATTTCACCCTTATCCATTATTTTGGTAACGATGACACCGTGCTAAAGTATTTGGCCTAATGTGTTTATAAGGATAATCTCAGGTATTAGGCAATGAGGCGTAAATGGTGTATCAAAGGAACAAGAAGACTAAAGGTGACCCCCCATTTCAACAACAATCAAAAAGGGTTACAGGAGAAATCCGGTCACCAGCCCGGTCCAACCGGGCCAGCAACCGGCCAGTCCGGCGTGCTGGCCGGTCAACCGGCCGGAAACCGGGCTCCAAAAGAGAAGCCAGCAGATCCGGTTTGCGCCCGGTCAACCGGGCTCCTGATCGGCGGGTCCGGCGCTCCGTCCGGTCGACCGGTCGGAAACCGGGCAGCAACCAGCCACCAACCGGAGAAGCGCCAGGACGACGCAAAGGTGCCCCGGTCACTGATCCGGTCCAACCGGCCCCTCGACCGGGCTGTCCGGTCTGTGGCCCGGTCTGACCGGCCTCACCACCGGGCTGTCCGGTCTGTGGTCCGGTCAACCTGGTTTATCGAGGAAGAATGCTGAGGTGGCAAGTGGCAACGGCCAGATTTTGAAGAACACTATAAATACCCCTTCTTCTGCCTTGGAAGGGTTAGGCAACATACTACAAGCTGTTCTTGAGCTCTCTCTCTCTTACTCCATTGCTAGAAACACCAAAAGCCTCAGATCTCCCTCCTCCTCCACCCAAACTCAAATCCCTCGGGGAATCATTAGAGGAGGACCCGATCTACCTTCTACCAAGCCAAATCTCATTCCCCCTTGTATTCATTGAGAAGCTTGCTTCCTAGGGTTCCTTGGAAACCCTAGGTGGGCAAGAGGAGTCCGGAAGCATCCGGGCTGTGGATTTGCTCCGGGCAAGATTGTGAAGGTTTGGAGGCTACCTCAAAGTCTACCACAAGTGAGTGAGCTATTCCTTCGTGGGATAGGCTCCGGAGAATAGGGTGAGCCTTTGTGGCGCGGGGAATCCTTCGTGGGACCTCCACTCCTCCAAACGTGACGTACCTTGTTGCAAAGCAAGGGAACACGGGAATACATCCTCGTCTCCGCGTGCTATCGGTTATCTCTAACCGAACTCCTTACTTGTGATTTAACTGCCTGCGAGAGCCTTCGTGCTCGAGTTAGTTGTATCCTCATATAGGTTGCTTCACCTAGTTTGCATTAGGCTCACCTTTATATTCCGCAAAGCCTAATATTGCAAAGAAAGAATTAAAATCTGTAGAAACCTATTCACCCCCCTCTAGGTTTACCATCTCTATACTTTCAATTGGTATCGTAGCTCTGGACTCTTATTAAGGGCTTCACCGCCTTAAGAGTGAGATGGATAAACTCTTCGAGGGTCTAGATGACGACTCTAACCTTTCGGTTAAAGAGATGAAATCTAGATTCTTGGCATATGATGCCGAGAAGAAGAAAAAGGAGGATGAGCTACAAAACCAAATGACGAAATGACCGCCATGCTTAAGAACCTAACTCGCGGGTGGAACTCCTAGTGGGGCTTCGGCCTCTAAGGAAACCTACCATGATGTTAACCATGACTATCCCGAAAACACTTCACCCATGCCTCATATAAACCATAGTGGGACCGTTCCCCATTACGATGGAACTCACTTTCCACATTGGAAATCTGCTATGGAATCTCATATTCGCAAGCTGCAGGTGTGGAGCTATGGGAGCTCATTGTTCATGGACATCGGGAGCCACAAGATCCTACTCGGTTGACCTCCACCGAGTTCTACAACCGTCAACTCAATGCATCCGCACGTGACAAGATTAGAAGTGGCATCAACCGCAAGCTTCTTGATCAAGTCGATGACATTTTCTCCGCTAAAGAGTTGTGGGATCGGATCGTAGTACTCCAAGAGGGAACCGATTTGATCCAATCAGCTCTTTATGAGACCGCAAAGCAAGAGGCTCACCAGTTCATGATTCGAGATGGAGAATCCGTATCCGATGCCTATGCTAGGCTTGGTGCTCTGAAAGTAAGGGTCAAGGGACTTGGTGCTGAGAAGTACAATGATGGCTTCGAGATGAACGAAGCCTTCATAAAATCCAAGGTCATTGCTATGATTGCCGTCAAACAAGAAGACACCAACCTTGCACTCAACTTGCAAATCATGACCAAGAGTGCCGATCTCAACTCCGATGATCTAGTCTCCTATGTGGCCGCCAATGAAAGCATGGCCAAAGCCGGAAAGAGGCTCAAGGCAATGAACCGTGTTGATGAAGCCTCACACAACCATGAAGCGTCACACAACCTTGCTCTCAAAGCTAGAGCCGACCATGAAAGCAAAGAAGACTATGAAATTGAAGAAGATGAAGAGATGACTTCAACTAGTGACATTGCTACCGACTTTGCTTTCTTTGCCAAGAAGTACAAGGCAAAGTTCCCTATGCTCCTCAATGACAAGAAGAAGAAGAGAACTTGCTACAATTGTGATGAAGATAGCCACTTTGCAAATGAGTGCCCTTATGAGAAAAGGGTGGACAAGCCAAGATTCATCAAAGGGGTCAAGCCAAGATTGAAGCCAAACCCAATCAATGACCGATACAAGAAGAACAAGGGAAGAGCCTTTGTTGGGGCCGAGTACTTGTCCGATGATGAAGAGGAAGATGAGGAGAAGGAGGCCGGGGTGGCCGGTTTGGCTTTCTCTAAGCCCGGTCACTCTTTACATATGACTACTCCAAGGACTACTCCACGGAGAATGATGTTGGATCCTCCTTCATGGCAAGGATAACTCAAGATGATGACTCCGATGACTCTACCTCATCTACAACCATTGGCTCTTGTCTTATGGCAAGGGAAACCAAGGTAATGGAACCTCCACCTTCCCTATCTAGTGTTCTAGATGATGAGAACGAAAATCTAGATGAACTAATTGTGCTTAAGGAACTCTATGATGTTAGATGCACCCTTCGTGGTGAAGCTCTTGTCAAGTTTGATTTCTTGATGGACTCACTCAAAGAAAAGGATGAGTCCATTGAGGAATTAGAATATCAATTGAATGAGAAGGAACGGAGATTCAATCTCCTAAGACAAGAGCTAGAAACCGAAAGGTGCATATCTCAAGGCCTTAAGCAACAAATTGAAACTTATGAACTTGATAAAGTTAAAGACCTAGAAACTATTGATAGAGCTCAATTATTGACCCAAGAGCTCAATGCCTCAAAGGAGGAGCTTGAAGTTGCTCATGCTTCTCTCACTAGGGATCTTGACCACCTTGAAAGAGCTAACAAGCTTGTCAAGGATGAGCTCAAGAAACTTGGAGAGAACCATGATCTACTTCAAGAATCCTACAAAAAGGCTCTTGGATCAATGAAGGATCCCATTGATGGTGAAAAGCTTGCTTGTTCCTCCATTTCCTTTACTAGTGAGCATGCTAAACTTGTTGAGGAACATATTCGTTTACAAGAGGAACTCTCTTTGCATGTTGAGACCAATGCATATCTTGAGTCCTTGGTGACCAAATATGGTCTTGACTATCATCCTAATGAATCTTCTTGTGAGCAAGCATCTATTCTTGAGGAAAATGTTAGGCTAACAAAGGAACTTGCAAAGTTCGCCACCGCCAAGAACAAGATGGGATTGGATGACCTCTTGAGTAAGCAAAGGTCAAACAATCAAAAGTATGGACTTGGATATGTTCCCAAGTCCCACAAGAAGAACAACTACAAGAAGGAGAAACCCGCTCAAGATAAGAACAAGAAGGTCACTAACAATGGCAAAGCCTCAAAGGGCAAAGCCACTAGTGGTGACCGCACGGGCCAAACGATCACTATGCATTATTTGTTGATTATTATGGTGATGTCTATGCTAACTATGTTGGCCCTCCTAATGGCTATGCTTATAGAGGGTACTCAATTTGGGTACCAAAAGATATTGTTGCCATTGCAAAGGAACCCATTAATCGATGGGTTCCTAAATCCTCTACTTGATTTTGTAGGGGTATTCCTCCGGTGGTCCAAAATGGGTGTTTGATAGTGGATGCACCAATCATATGACCGGAGGAAAAGGTGTGCTTGATCAATTCATTGAAGATATCAACAAGAAGTCAAGCATTACCTTTGGTGACAACTCAAAGGGAAAGGTACTTGGGTATGGCAAGGTAGCAATCTCTAAGGACTTGTGCCTTGAGACGGTTATGCTTGTTGAACACCTTGGGTATAACTTACTTTCTATATATCATCTTGCCGATGCCGGTTACAATTCATATTTCACTAAATATTATGTGCAAGTCTTTAGGAGTGACAATCTCAAATTGGTCCTTGTTGGATATGTGGAGAACAACCTTTACGTGGTTGACCTCTTGAAAGAGAGCCCTTCCTTCTCCACATGTCTAATGGCGGCCAAGCATGACGAAGGATGGTTGTGGCATCGCCGCCTTGGTCATGTTAACATGAGGAATCTTAAACAACTCCTAAAGGGTGAGCATATTGTGGGACTAACCGGCGTTTCTTTTGAGAAAGATCGTGTTTGTAGTGCATGTGTAGCCGGAAAGCAACTCAAGAAGAAGCATCCCATCAAGAGTATTGTTACCACATCTAGGCCTTTGGAGCTCCTTCATTTGGACCTCTTTGGGCCATCACATTATGATACTCTTGGTGGGAGCAAGTATGGACTTGTCATTGTTGATGATTACTCAAGATACTCTTGGGTCTTTCTCCTTAAGTCTAAGGACGAGACCCATAGAGAGTTCATCACCTTCGCCAAGAAAGCTCAACGTATGTATGAATCCGAGATCAAGGCAATTAGGACCGACAATGGCACCGAGTTCAAGAACTACACTATGCAAGAGTTTGTTGATGATGAGGGCATCAAGCATGAGTTTTCGGCGCCATACACCCCTCAACAAAACGGTGTTGTTGAAAGGAAGAACCGGACTATCATTGAGATGGCAAGAACCATGTTGAGTGAATTCAACTCACCCCACAACTTTTGGGGAGAAGCCATCTCTACGGCCGTCCACTACTCCAACCGGCTCTTCCTCCATCCCCTCCACAACAAAACCCCATACGAGCTCCTTACCGGTAACAAGCCTAATGTCATGTATATTCGTGTCTTTGGATGCAAATGCCTTGTTAAGAACAACAAAGGAAAGCTCGGTAAATTTGAAACTAGAACCATAGAGGGTATATTTGTTGGATATGCGGAGAACTCTCACGCCTATAGATACTACAACCGGTCCTCCGGGACTATTGAAGTATCTTGTGACGTGGTGTTCTTGGAGGATAATGGCTCCCAAGTGGAGCAAGTTGTTCCATGTGTTGCGGGTAATGATGATGATCCATCTAGTGCCATCAAGCATATGGGCATTGGACACATCCGGCCCATGGAGGTTCATAATGATGATCAAGATGATGGAGTAGATGTTTCAAGCACGCCACAAGTGGAGCCTAGCTCAACTCAAGCCGAACCATCAAGTGCAACTCAAGAACCATCCTCTACTCAAGATGAGTCTCAATCCGAAGAACAAGAAGAAGATCCTCATTCCATGGAGCAAGATCATGATGACGATCAAGAAACATCCTCAACTCATGATCGAGCTCAAGTGGTCCCTCATGATCAAGTACTAGCAAGAGATGAATTCATTGATCATGAAGGAACCATTCGGAAGATCAAGGCCGCTACAAGGGCAAGTGACATGAAAGTGGATCAAGTCCTTGGTAGCATCTCAAGAGGAGTGGTAACTCGTAGACACCATGCATTACTTATCACTTATTGTCAACATCATGCTTTTGTGTCTAGTTTTGAACCACTCAAGGTACATGAAGCCTTGGTCGATCCGGATTGGGTAATTGCCATGCAAGAAGAATTGGAGTGTTTCACTCGTAATGAAGTATGGTCTCTAGTTGAGAGACCCAAGGATCATCGCATCAATGTCATTGGGACCAAATGGGTATTCAAGAACAAGCAAGATGAGAATGGCATTGTCATACGAAACAAAGCAAGGTTAGTGGCGCAAGGGTTTGCCCAAATAGAAGGTATGGATTTTGAGGATACCTTTGCGCCGGTAGTCCGTCTTGAAGCTATTCGTCTTTTGCTTGCATTTGCATCTTTCCACAATTTCAAATTATATCAAATGGATGTGAAAAGTGCATTTTTGAATGATCCTCTAAAAGAAACCGCATATGTGGCTCAACCCCGGGTTTCGAAGACCCATGCCGACCCAACCACGTATATTTACTCCATAAGGCACTCTACGGTCTCAAGCAAGCTCCACGTGCTTGGTATGAGTTCCTTAGGGATTTCTTACTACATGATGGGTTTTGCATGGGTACTGGTCGATTCCACCCTTTTCACCAAGCGGGTTAAAGGGGGTGGCCTCTTTATATGTCAAATATATGTTGATGATATTATCTTTGGTGGAACTAACCCCAATCATAACAAAGCTTTTGAGCTATTGATGACTAGGAAATTTGAGATGTCCATGATGGGAGAGTTGAAGTTCTTTCTAGGCTTCCAAGTGAGGCAACTTGCAAAAGGCACCTTCATCTCTCAAGAAAAATATGTGAAGGACATGCTCAAGAAATTCAACATGACCAATGCGAGTCCAATGAAGACACCCATGCCCGTAAAGGGGCAACTTGGTTCATGTGACGGTGAGAAGGATGTGGACATAAAGGTATACCGCTCCATGATAGGATCCTTGCTCTACCTTTGTGCCTCTAGGCCGGATATCATGCTAAGTGTAGGGATGTGTGCTCGTTTTCAATCCGCTCCCAAGGAGAGCCATTTAGTGGCGGTCAAACGGATACTACGATACCTTGTTCTCACTCCTACTCTCGGGCTATGGTATCCAAAGGGGTCAACCTTTGAACTCATTGGCTATTCGGATTCCGATTGGGCCGGTGATAAGGTTGATCGGAAGTCTACCTCCGGGGCTTGCCAATTTATTGGCCGGTCATTGGTGAGTTGGTCATCCAAGAAACAAAACTCCACCGCCCTATCCACCGCCGAAGCCGAATACATATCCGCGGCATCTTGTTGCACTCAATTGTTATGGATGAAGCAAACCTTGAAAGACTATGGTGTGTCTCTTGGCACGGTGCCTCTTCTTTGTGACAATGAAAGTGCAATAAAGATCGCCAACAACCCGGTTCAACATTGTCGCACCAAACATATTGACATTCGCCATCACTTCCTACGTGATCATGTTGCCAATAAGGATATTGATCTCACTCATGTGGGAACAACCTACCAATTGGCGGATATTTTCACTAAGCCTTTGGATGAAGCCCGCTTTGTTAACTTGAGAGGAGAACTTGGTATTCTTGATCCTAAAAACTTGGATTGATTAACTTCTTGCACTATATTCTTGCATTTATCTTGCTATCTAGCTTAGAGGCATAGCACATATGGGGATAGACATCTTACCAAGTCTTGGTATGATGCATACCTATGTGTGCAACATAAATAGACCCAATGTCATTATATGGACCCAAGCATGTCTCTTCGAGGTCTCATGACATTTGCGCTTTCACATAGGGGGAGTAATCCCCGCCCCTCATTGAGCCTTCATTACAAATTAATTTGACTATATAAGGCCAAATGATCTTATTGCAAAAATCATTCCAAAATGACTTATGATTCTTGATATACACCTCGAATCATGCCCATTGTTGCTATTCACATCTTGTTTGGATTTTCTCTCCAATGGGTATGCCTAGAGAACTTTGTGTTTCCAACCCCATGTCTATGCTCATCTCATCATCATCTATCTATCTATATGTACATGTCATCATTTGAGCACTCACACACATTTACACAAAGCATAGGGGCAAAAACGAGGCAAAATTAGGAAATTCTGGGCTGGGCCGGTCCCTGGCCCGGTTGGACCGGGTCCCTGACCGGATGGTCCGGTTGACCGGTCGGAAACCGGGGTCTGGGCCGGGTCATCCGGTCACCTGCCCGGTCTGACCGGACCCCTGACCGGTCGCGCAGCCACCTATATATTTGGGAATGGATACCCCTTGGGGTCATCTTCCCCATTGTTCCCAAATCTTCAACCTCCATGGCCGGCGCCCTGACCATCTCCACCACACCCTAGGTCCTTCCCACCACTAGTTCCTCCCCAAACTTCACCCAACCGTAGATCGGGGTCTCTCAAGCTTCTTCACCAAGGGATTTGGTCCTTCTCGAGTTTGCTTGGAAGATCTTGGGGATTTGGCCCTCAAACCCTCTCCACGTGTTCTTCTTGCTCACTTGGGCAACAAGGACAATGTCATCGGGTAAATTTCCCTTCTATTCCCTTTCCTTCTTGATTTCCCTCTCCCATTGCCACATGTTGAGGAAAGTTGAGAAAACTTAGGGTTAGGGTTAGGGTTTGTAAAGTCCTCATGCCTTTAGAGTGTCTCACACCACAATGCACTTCTCCACTGTATTGCTATAGTCTATATTCAAGTTTATGAGCTTTTGCATGGTTTTGTGGTAGAAAATCTGGGCACAACATCACAACTCGACGGACCCGGTCACACGCCCGGTCAGACCGGCCGCTCAACCGGCCGGCCCGGTGTATGGCCCGGTCAACCGGCCGCAAACCGGCCTGTCCGGTCCGCTGCCCGGTTTGACCGGCTCGTGCGCCGAGCTGCCCACTTTTCGCACAATTTCATCACTACACTTGAATATATGCTATGCTCTCTTGGCTTCTTTCTTACCGATGACATGTACGCTTACCCCACTTCTATCCCTGCTCTATTTTTCTCATTCACAGGGAGTTGGAGTGGTGAGCCACGTGGCAATGCTTCCAAGAGAGGAAGGACTGATCCTCCTCGCCGTTCTAGTAGCCGCGTTCCCCCTCAAGCTCGAGCAGGGTACCGACGGTGGCAGCTCGGCTTGGGGGTAGAACCAAGTCTCGTTGCTACCAAGCACAAGGATAAGCATGTTGCTCACGAGGATGATGAGGTAGTGCCAACCATCAATGTTGGGGCTGCAAACCGTCTTGAGTGGCAGGAATGGAGGACAGTGAATCCGTATCGCTTTGAGAAGCCAACTTACACTCGTACGGACAAGGCCTTCTGGACTAACACACAAGCAGCCCTCTGGGAGGGTTTCTATGATTCTCATGAGTATATGAAGCATGGTAATATTGTACCACCCAAGGTCATCAATCGTGACGAGCTTGCCTTGCATGAAGCCACCAAGTACCGTTTTGTGGTTCAAACCTTGAAGAGTCTGGGATTGTATGACCTCGTGTGCCTCAAGCCTGATGATACCCAAGATGATCCTACCTTTTGTCCCCTCCTTGTCCGCCGCTTCACCGCACCGTCTTCTTCCATGATGATGAGGACCGCACCCTCACATGGATGACCGGCAAGACGAAGTACTCATGCTCCTACTCTCAGTTCCGTGCAGCCATGGGTTGTGGTGATGACGAGTAATCCAAGGTACAGGATTCATTCACGGTCCAGGCTTACTAGGGGTGACATCTCTTTCTGCTATCCTGCGAACCCTTCGCCTGGACCTCCCACTATCTCTGGGATGTACTACTCCTATCTGGTACTTGCCAAGCTGTTCCGTGAGAACCTCATCAGCAAGTCTGGCGACCACAGTGAAGTCCGGAACTATCACCTCAACTTGATGTACTATTGTCATCCTGACAGGGTAAGGAAGATTGATGGCTGTGATCTTATCTACTGTGAGCTGAGGAGAGCAATTATGGACCGCATGACTCCCAACTATGCCCAGTATGTTCAGCGGCTCATCAACTACATTGTTCCCGCTCCTCGGAACACTGTTGGTGAAAGTGTCATCATGGAACCATTCCGGTTCCCCATTAAGGAGGCCACTCGTCCAGACGTTCCCTCCATGATGCCCACCACTGAGCGCCGTTCCAAGGCACACCATGATCATGATGCTAGCTCCAGTCACTCTCGGCGCTCCCAGCATGGGGCCGCTCGATTCTTCACATGCATGTTCCAAATGTGCAAGAACAGCAATGATGTTGCACATCAGACCCTTTCTATGACCCAGGAGACACGGAGGCGCCAGAATGAATTCATGGCCTCAAGGAACCACCCTGTTCCTCCTCCTGGAGATGAGCTGGAGACTGTGGTAGCTCCTCAGTGGGAGATGCCTCTTCTTACCGATGAGATGCTCCAGAACTTCGACTTCTCCGTGTACGCTCATGGTGCTCTTCCTACTAGGACTCGCTCGTGCTCCCACTCCTCCTGCTGATGATGCTGATGATGATGCGGGTGATGATGATGCGGATGAAGATGATGCTCGCGAGAGCTCCTCCTCGCTTGGGTTTGGTCACTACTGATGGGTGCGATAGCATCTCTCCTCTTTTCTTCGCCTTTTTGGTGTTCCGATGCCAAAGGGGGAGAAGAGAGTAGAGTCTAGGACCACGGGGTTCTTTGAGTGCCACAAGCCATGGGAGTTGCCTTATTTGGATTTTATATGGCTTGTGCTTGTTTACCTTGAGTTTTTCAAGAACCATTTGCTATTTCCAATAATTCATGTATGGATGTGTATGGACGACTATTATGTATGCTACTCTATGTTAGGATGATTATGTGTGCTATGCTTATATATCTTGATATGCACATCTCCATATCATGCTTGTTTCCTAAAGATATTGGGGGAGCTTCTCATGTTTCACAAATGGTGCACTTTGCATTCAAACGCAAATTCTCCAAGTGCACACATTATGGGGGAGCTTTCGTAATATCTTATATGGAATCAAGGTTTAGAGCTTATCATAATATCTATTTGTGACTCTAGCTCGGTTTGTCATCGTATACCAAAAGGGGGAGATTGTAAGGGTATTTCACCCTTATCCATTATTTTGGTAACGATGACACCGTGCTAAAGTATTTGGCCTAATGTGTTTATAAGGATAATCTCAGGTATTAGGCAATGAGGCGTAAATGGTGTATCAAAGGAACAAGAAGGCTAAAGGTGACCCCCATTTCAACAACAATCAAAAAGGGGTTACGGGAGAAATCCGGTCACCAGCCCGGTCCAACCGGGCCAAGAACCGGCCGGTCCGGCGTGCTGGCCGGTCAACCGGCCGGAAACCGGGCTCCAAAAGAGAAGCCAGCAGATCCGGCGCCCGGTCAACCGGGCTCCTGACCGGCGGGTCCGGCGCTCCGTCCGGTCGACCGGTCGGAAACCGGGCAGCAACCGGCCACCAACCGGAGAAGCGCCAGGACGACGCAAAGGTGCCCCGGTCACTGATCCGGTCCAACCGGCCCCTCGACCGGGCTGTCCGGTCTGTGGCCCGGTCTGACCGGCCTCACCACCGGGCTGTCCGGTCTGTGGTCCGGTCAACCGGGTTTATCGAGGAAGAATGCTCGAGGTGGCAAGTGGCAACGGCCAGATTTTGAAGAACACTATAAATACCCCTTCTTCTACCTTGGAAGGGTTAGGCAACATACTACAAGCTGTTCTTGAGCTCTCTCTCTCTTACTCCATTGCTAGAAACACCAAAAGCCTCGCGATCTCCCTCCTCCTCCACCCAAACTCAAATCCCTCCGGGGAATCATTAGAGGAGGACCCGATCTACCTTCTACCAAGCCAAATCTCATTCCCCCTTGTATTCATTGAGAAGCTTGCTTCCTAGGGTTCCTTGGAAACCCTAGGTGGGCAAGAGGAGTCCGGAAGCATCCGTGCTGTGGATTTGCTCCGGGCAAGATTGTGAAGGTTTGGAGGCTACCTCAAAGTCTACCACAAGTGAGTGAGCTATTCCTTCGTGGGATAGGCTCCGGAGAATAGGGTGAGCCTTCGTGGCGCGGGGAATCCTTCGTGGGACCTCCACTCCTCCAAACGTGGCGTACCTTGTTGCAAAGCAAGGGAACACGGGAATACATCCTCGTCTCCGCGTGCTATCGGTTATCTCTAACCGAACTCCTTACTTGTGATTTAATCGCTCGTGAGAGCCTTCGTGCTCGAGTTAGTTGTATCCTCATATAGGTTGCTTCACCTAGTTTGCATTAGGCTCACCTTTATATTCCGCAAAGCCTAATATTGCAAAGAAAGAATTAAAATCTGTAGAAACCTATTCACCCCCCCCCCCTCTAGGTTTACCATCTCTACACTTTCAGGTACATAACAGGCAGGTAAGCGTGGTCGTGGTGGCTGGGGGTTGCGGCCTCTGGGGAAACCCACCTCGGTACACATCGATAAGGACCGACTTCGGGACTTGACCCGTTACGACGGAACAATCCTTAGCGCGTGACTCATGGTCTCGGCGACAGCAAGGTAAATGTCGTGGTCGACCACCCTCTGCCGGCTCTCCAAGGAAGAGGGCTAATATATATTGGCATTAAGAGTCGGTTGGCGCGTGTGGGTAAAGTTGTGCACCCTCGCAGGTTATGAATCTTTTCGAAAAGCCGTGTCCACGGTTACGTGACGACTTGGGAACGTACGTGGAGATCATAGAGAACATGAACCTAATCGTAAAACTTGGCAACCAATGTGTGTTTACGGACACCTTCTCCGGGTGTTGAGGGGTGATCCGAGGATAGTGGTTCGAGATGATGAAGATTGGTGGATACAAGATGATGATCATTAGAGATGGAGATGTCTTTCTCTTATCCCCTTTTAAAGACTCTGAGTAGTCGAACTTCTCCTCTCTCTTGTCTTACAAAGGAAAACTGGCTTTACGCAAAGATGTACAGAAAGCCCGCATACCGGCTTTGCTATAAGGTTGTACTAAGTCTTGCTGAGTCCCTGTACTCAGCTTTGCATGCTTTTGTTTCAGATGAAGTCGCTACAGCCGAAGGTGGTTTCTACGTTAACATCGATGGTTAGTTTGGAGTTCCCAGGAAGCAGCCTGCGACTTATGGGCTGGGACGTCGCTTTATGTTATGGCTTCTTAAGCCCTTTGCTATCTTGTTATTAAGAATAACATAATTTGCTTCCGTTGCTTCTTGAATGTTGGGTCAGTGACCTCTGTGTGTAATAATTTGGATTTTACTCTGTTAAGAGTTGTAATATATTCTTTTGAGTCGTAGAGTCACTGTTGTCTTATCAATTCCCTCACTGTAGTCTCTCGAGCTCGAGGTTAGGCTTATGTCAGACGAAGATCTGGTATTTGTCTAACCCTGATCCCGGGGGTGCCACAGGTTTTGGTATCAGAGTAGGACTGCCTGTAGGAAATCCTTGTTCACTGGTCGATGTTGAGTCTAGTTTTTGCGAAAACTATTTGAAAGCTAAAGTTTACTTGCAAAACTCTGAATAGGATTCTTTTTACTCCTTACCTAGTGTCACTCTAATGCTGAGTCATCTTACCTGGTTTTGACTGGAAAAAGATTTCACTTCTTTCCTATCAATTCAAATCTCTAGGATACACGGGTTTGGGTTATTTTTCTTCAGTACTCCGTATTTGGTTGCTTGTCTCAGAGTTTCCAGAATGCCTCGGCTCAGCTGAAGCATTGCTCCTTTATTCTTGTTTCGGGTGCTTAGCATCCAATTGTTTGCCTTTATTCGATATGGTGATGGTATGTCATCTTTGCATTCCATCTTCATGGTTTTTGAGTCGGTTAGTAGTGTGTACATCTTGTATGCTTATTTAACTACTATGATCGATACGATGATATATCTTCATATCACATGTCTTGTTCTCTAGCATGCTCATTGCATTCGGTACATGCTATCCTTCATTTGAATCCTTCCGGTGAATCTGTGTCTCATGGTTTTTGTTTTCTCCTCAGGATGTCAGGCGGTACTAGAAGTGGTGCTGGCCGTGGTCGTGGCCGTGTTCATGGCCGTGGCAATGGCCGTGGAGATGGTCACGAGGAGAATGTTGAACTTCCTCCTCCTCCTTCTATGGTCAAACTTATGGCCATGTATGAAGCCAACCGTGCAGACAACATAAGGCTCCTTGAAAGGATTGAGCGGAACACATCTCAGCGTCATGAGGAACAAGTGGGGATCCGAAGCTTCATCCGCCTCACCCCACCAGTGTTCGGCTATTCCACCGAGCCACTTGATGCCGACTACCGGCTCCGCACCATCGAGCGCAAGCTTGAGGTTGCCCACGCCGCTCAGCGCATTGGGTGAACTTTGCCACCTACCATCTTGAAGGAGCTCGTCTGGTTCATGGTGGGAAAATTTCCGTTGATGCAGCCTGCCGGTCATGTCGTAACTTGGATAGAGTTCAAAGCTGCCTTCCGTGCATATCATATTCCAGAGGGTCTGATGGATGAGAAAAGAGAAGAGTTTCTGAAGCTGACGCAGGGCAGTGGTTCTATCTGTGACTACCAGGGTCACTTCTATCGTCTTGCATGCTATGCTCCTAAAGAAACTTCCACTGATGCCAAGAAGCAAGCCTTGTTCCGCAAGGGACTGGATCCTGAACTTCGTCGAGATCTTCATCTCTCGGACTTCCCAACCTCGCCAAGATCTTGTCAACAAGGCTATGAAGGCAGAAAGAGGAAAGGTGGACTATGAGGAAAGTCGCAAGCGCCCTCGAGATAATTCTCAGTCCTCTGGATTAGGCAATCAGCGCCGTCGTCTTTTCATTCCATACAGTGCTGTGCCTCGTGCTCCTTATGCACCAAAGTCTTCTGGTTATGCTCCTCGTCCACAAGCTCCAAGTGCTCCTCCACACAATGCTGGTGGAACCAACTATCGTCCCGCTATGGGTACTCCAGGCAGTGGTGCGTGCTTCACTTGTGGTCAACCTGGTCACTACATGAAAGAGTGCCCCCACAATACTTCTGTTCGTGGTGCTCCACCACCCAAGAAGTTTACCAAGCCTCAAGTTGCTGGTCAGGGTCGTCTGACCCATGTCACTGCTCGAAGAAGCCGAGCGGATCCAAGCGTCATAATGGGTACGCTTCGAATCAACTCCATTATAGCTACAGTTCTGTTTGATTCTGGAGCATCGCATTCATTCATATCCCAAGAGTTTGCTCAATTGCATGAGATTCCTTTTGAAGTTATGTCTACCCCTCTTATGGTTCATTCCCCTGGTTCTAGTTGGTATACCGCTATGGTCAGTCGAGGGAATAAAATCGAGATTGGATATCTTCTTTTTCCGATTCCCCTCATTTCCCTCAATTCAACCGACATCGATATCATCTTGGGCATGGATTGGCTAGCTAAATATCAAGCTGTCATTGATTGTGCAGCCAAGTCTCTTACTCTGACCGATCTTTCCGAAGCTCCATTCTCGTATTGGTCTCCGTCCGCAACACCTCCATCGACAGTACATATTCCCGATGCTGAGTTGTATGCCCTTGACGTCTTACCTCCGCTTGAAATTTCGATGTTCCGGTGGTTTGTGACTTCCCCGATGTCTTTCCGGAAGAATTACTCGGCATGCCACCTGATCGAAGCGTGGAGTTTGTCATCGAGCCGGTTCCCGGAATCGCTCCTCGTTTCTCGACGTCCTTATCGTATGCCTCGAGAAGAGTTGGTTGAACTCGAAGAAGCAGCTTGGAAGAGTTAGAAGGGAAAAGATACATCCAACCTAGTACTTCTTCTTGGGGATGTCCCGCACTCTTTGTCAAGAAGAGGGATACCAATGTTCCGCGTCCGGTTGTTGATTACCGGCCGCTTAACGCAAGTAACCATCAAGAACAAGTATCCTCTACCTCGAATCAATGATCTTTTTGATCAATTGAGTGGTGCCACGATCTTTTCCAAGATGGATTTGAGATCGAGGCTACCATCAAATCAAAATCCGAACGGAGGACATTCCAAAAACGGTGTTCATGACTCGTTATGGTCTTTACGAGTACACCGTCATGTCCTTTGGCCTCACTAATGCTCCAGCCACTTTTATGCGGCTCATGAACTCTGTGTTTCTGGAGTATCTTGACAAATTCGTCATTATCTACATTGATGATATTCTGGTCTACTCCAAAACCGAAGAAGAACACACTGAACACTTGCGTTTGGTGCGGACAAAGCTTCGTGAACATCGTCTCTGTAGCACCCTACCTTTTTAATAAAGGCAAGATACTCGTGTATAGTGCTATTCCTGGATCACTGATAGCACACACATTACAAAATATAGTAATCATTGCAATAGTATCAAATTACTACATCGTTGATCCAGAGGGTACAATAAAACCTTACAAATTGCATAGCCACATGGACTAGCTCAGAATAAACACAACGGAAATAAATCAGCAATGAGCCTTCATCATCTTCATGTGCCACGAGCAGATCATGTTGGAATGTAGACTCGAGATCCTACCACGTATTTCTCCTCAGAAAATCCTGCACGTTTGAATATGCAGCCCCACGAATGGAGGTCAGTACAATGATGTATTGGCAAATGACACTTATATGGTGGCAGTTTTGGGCATGACTATCTACATGATATTTGGCTAGTGGAGTTTAGGCAAATTTGCATAAAGCCAATTTTATCCTACATTTTATTTAAAACAAAACATTTTGAAAATCTTTGAATGACATTTTGAAATCACACCATGGTTAAATCCTCCATGGGTTTTAGAATAATCACATGGTTACATCTCCCATGAGTTTTTTCAAGGTTGATATAAATTTTAAATACATTCAGAAAACAATGATGAGATTCTTCCGTACATTCCCTGCCTAGAAGCTCAAATTGTCCATAACCGGGGACACGGCTAAGATCTTAGGTTTAACTCTCGAGAGGTTGTGCACTTTCACCTTATGACCCACCCTTCCCAAGAGAAGAATGAGACAAGATCTTTCGAAGAAGAATTCAACCATACAAACTAGACCCGTTCCCTTGGCCGTCGCCTCCACCCGCTGTCTAGCCACAAGTTGAACCTCCACAACTTACTTAATCCCGGCAGAGCCCATAATACCATAAGGCTGCACTGGAAGCTAACTAAAACATGGACGACATAGTAATCTCTTTAATCCTGGGTGGCCAACCACAAGTGGAACTCACAAGCTTAAAACCCCTCACAGGTAGTAAACCCCCACACGATCCCCTGGTGAAAATCAGGTGTGCAGTCAAAAGCGACCACTCTACAACATGCGCACTCTCAGGGATTCACCACTTTAGCCCACTCGGGCGTGGACCTGAGCAGCCGCCCACCAATCAACCAATCCACCCAGGTGTTTCATTAAGGGTTGTTAATTTTCACTTTTCAAACCATCACAATCGAAACAATGAAACAACATTTGGCATTTGATGTTGCAGAGCAGAAATAAAGTATCCTATCAAAAGGTTCAGGAGTAGCTACACACTACTAGGGTTTGCTAAGCATAGCATAATACTTTACTTTTGAAAACAAAATCCTACCATGCATACTAGTTTCAAAACACTAATGCATAATTAAAACAAGAGGATTTGAATGTCACTTGCCTTTTTGGTAGCTCGGAGCGCGTTCACTTCTCTTAATCAAAATACGTGCCTCTCCGTACAACTATAACATAGAATATAGCACAACATAAACACACCATTCAACAACAACATCATAATCAAACAAGACAACAATCGAAATTGCTCTATGGTACTAAGGTGTGGCATGAGGTCTGGCTTGCAAGATATGGCGATGAGAGTTTGGACGGAAAGTCACATTATTAGAAAGAATTGGATAATCTAAGATATAATTGAAGAATATTTATGTTTTACAAAAGCATGAAAAGAATTCGGACGGCTTATGTGAATTGAGTCACATAGGTGACAAATAGTGCAACACAAATACTATTGAATAAGTGTGACAACAATTACTCAAAACGGTATAAATTACACATAGGCTTGGGTATGGAGTTGTGACATATTGAATTACTCAATTAACTCATTTGAAAAATTGAATAGTTCGAACTAAGTGGAACAATTGAATGGCATGAGGTTGTATAGGCAAAAATGATATCGGGATTTGGTTTGCGGAACCTAATGGATAACAAAAGTTCATCACATGTGATATGGGGTAGAGTATCTCCACCCTACTAATGCAAGGTAAAAAATCTAAACTAGGACATGTCGCACTTTACTCAAATAACTCAATTGTTATTTAAATAACATGAACTAGACAATCAGGGGTAAGCTATGCATGATCTGTGAACATGATAAAGAATTACAACTGGTCCTGAAAGATGGGTATGAGCATAAGGATCAATTTGGCTAAAGGAACTATGTTGAAGCCAGTCATAGGACTACACTTTTCGCGAAAAGTTATTAGAAAAAGTTCTTCGGATGGAAGACTTTCTACACAGAAATTGTAGAGAATTCCATTACAAGCGTATCGCCAAAAGAATCTCTCGGAAAAAGTTTATAGGATTTATTTTATAGACGATGTTGCGGATCAAATGGATACCGTGAAAATAAAGTGGGCAAAACTGACATGCAAAAAGTCTAAAATGATCTACGGGTCTTGCTGATTCCAACGGTATAGAGTTTGTCGAAATCCGACGGATAGAACTTAAGATATGAATTTTACAAAACTAAACAGAATTGGGTGCAATTCTAATGGTGTCCGAAAAGTTCTCCGAACAAGTTGCTCGGATGTAAAAACTTCCTACATGAAAGTTGTAGAAGATCTAATTACAAACTTAACGGAAGAACCACTATTCTAAACGGAGGTATAGGTCTAAGGAAATAAAATTGCGAAGTTACTAAAGTCTACAAAAAAAGAGCGGAAATAGATTAATTACCAAACGAGGAATGCGTCGAGTCACGGCGTTTCCCAAATAGCGTTGCGTTGCAGATGTTGCGTCGCCAAGCTGCGTCGCGGGACAGCGCTGCGCGCTAGAAAGAGCAGCTGTCCGTGTGTGCTGCGCAGAGGGAGAGAGAGGAGGCGTCGGCTGGGTGTGTTTTTGGGATGCCTGTTGAAGTGTTTATATAGGCTAGGGGTTGGAGGGATTTTGCCTACGGGAACGATGTGGGACTAAAGACAAATAGAAGTAGAGGCGGTGCGAGCTGGGCGCTCGTGGCGGCGGCAGCGCGGGGCTAAGGCGAGGCGGGCGTTGGACCGGGGCGGCCTGGGCGCCGCTGGGCCGGAAAAAAAAGGGCAGGGAGGCGAGTTGGGCCGGAGTGGGCCGAGCTGGAGGCTGGGGCGTCGCGCGCGGCGGCAGCTAGGCTGCGCTGGGGCGAGCTGGGCCGTTTCGGCCTGGCCGCTCCTTTTGTTTTTTTTCTTTTTAAACAAAATTGGAAATACATATTTGGAGGCTTAAAAATAATCGGAAAAATACAAATGAGGTACCGTTGGATTCGTTATGAAAAATACTTCAATATGAGACTAAATTTGGAACAAAAATATAAACTTTATAAAATCAAAATTTGACATACATGTCTATGTGGCTATAGTGCCTTTTTAGGATTTAATGTTTTTCTCAAATAAAATATTTTTATAAGTTTCAAAACCTCCGAACAAGATAGAGTATTGTTAGAAAATCGTTTGAAACTAAGGTTTGTGAAAACTTCATTTTGGAAATTACTTTTAAATAACTTCGAAAGTTTTAAATTTTTTTGAATTTTCAATCAATTTCAAACAATCAAGCATTTAATTTATTTTTATTTTACATTCCAAAATTTAGAAAATTTCGGGATGTGACAGTCTCTATGCTAAATTTTCTAAATGTGAGTTCTGGCTACAAGAGCTCATCTTTCTTGGCCATGTGGTCTCTGTAAAAGATGTTGCAGTCATTCCAGATAAAGTTCAATCTGTTCTTGACTTGAAGACTCCTAAGTCAGCCAAAGAAATTCGGAGTTTTCTTGGATTGGCGGGTTATTACCGTCGATACATCGAGAATTTCTCCAAGATCGCCAAACCAATGACTGATCTTCTGAAGAAAGATAAGAAGTTTGAGTGGTCGAAAAGGTCGAAGAAAGTTTTCGGACAATCGAAAATAAAGCTGACTACCGCTCCGGTACTTGTCCTTCCGGACACAAGCAAAGACTTTGTCATCTTCTCGTGATGCATCTCTTCAAGGGCTTGGATGTGTGTTGATGCAAGATGGCCATGTAGTGGCTTATGCCTCTCGACAGCTTGAAGCCACATGAGCTCAATTATCCAACTCATGATCTAGAGCTTGCAACTGTGGTCCATGCTCTTAAGCAATGGCGACCTTACCTTTACGGTAATCGTTGTGAATTATACTCGGATCATCAAAGCCTCGAAGTATCTCTTTACCCAACCGGATCCGAATCTCGAGCAGACAAGATGGTTGGAACTCATCAAGGACTATGATTTGGGTCTTAACTATCAGCCCGGCAAAGCCTACGTCGTTGCCGACGCGCTAAGTCGAAGTCGTATTGCAACAATCGATGATCAAGCAATATCAACCTCGCCCTCCATGAGGAATTTGCACGAATTAATCTTGAGGTTGTTCCTCGTGGATTCCTTGCTAACTTAGAGGTGAAACCCTCTCTTGAAGACCAGATCAAAGCCGCTCAGAAGCGTGATTTGGGTATCACTAAGATCAAAGAGAACATTGCTAGCGGAGATGCTAAATGTTTCTCCGTCAACGATCAAGGTGGTGTCTACTTTGGTAACCGCTTGGTGGTGCCGAAGAAAAAGAACCTAAGAGAGCTTATCCTTCAAGAAGCTCATGAGTCTCCTCTATCTATTCATCCTGGAAGTACAAAAATGTATCAGGATCTTCGCCAAAGGTTGTGGTGGACCCGGATGAAAAGATAAATTGCTCGCTTCGTAGCTGAATGCGATGTTTGCCGTCGTGTAAAAGCTGAACATCAAAGACCAGCTGGTACTCTTCAACCTCTATCTACTCCTGAATGGAAATGGGATGAAATTGGCATGGATTTCATTACCGGACTTCCCAAAACTCCAAAGGGAAATGATTCCATATGGGTAGTGGTGGATCGTCTATCCAAGGTTGCTCACTTCCTTCCTGTTCGGGAAAGTATTCGTGCTAGTCAACTAGCGGATCTCTACATATCCCGGATAGTCTCTCTTCATGGTGTTCCGACGAAGATCATCTCTCATCGTGGAAGCTTGTTTACCTCAAAATTCTGGGAAAGTCTTCAAAACTCCATGGGAACAAATCTTTCCTTTAGCACAGCTTATCATCCTCAAACTGGTGGTCAAACCGAGAGGGTGAATCAAATCCTTGAAGACATGCTCAGAGCCTGTGTTATATCCTTCGGCAAGAATTGGGAAAAGTGCCTTCCATTTGCTGAATTCTCCTATAACAACAGCTTCCAGTCTAGCCTGGGCATGGCGCCTTTTGAAGCTCTTTATGGACGGAAATGTCGAACCCCTCTGAATTGGTCAGAAACCGGTGAAAGACAGTTCTTTGGACCGGACATGATCAAGGAAGCAGAAGATCAAGTTGGCATTATCCGAGAGCGTTTGAAAGCTGCTCAGCTCGTCAAAAGAGCAATTATGATCGTCATCATCAAGAAGTTCGCTATGAAGTTGGCGAGCAAGCTTATCTTCGAGTCACTCCTTTAAGAGGTGTCCATCGTTTCGGTATAAAAGGCAAACTAGCTCCTCGCTATGTTGGTCCTTTCCACATCCTTGCTAAACGAGGTACACTTGCCTACAAGTTGGAACTCCCTCCAACTTTTCCTGAAGTTCATGACGTCTTCCATGTCTCCCAACTTAAACGTTGCTTCAAAGATCCCATCCGTGGTGTTGATCACGAGACACTTGACCTCCAAGAGGATCCGACCTATCGAGAGTACCCTATCCGTATCCTTGATGAAGCCGAGCGTAAAACTCCGGCGTCAAACCATCAAATTCCTGAAAGTTCAATGGTCTCATCACTCCGAGTCGAAGCAACTCCGGGAACGAGAAGATCGTCTCCGATCCGAGTACCCCGCCTTGTTTTCTAAAACTTAGGAATCTCGGGACGAGATTCTTGTAAGGGGGTAGAGTTGTAACGATAACCACTTTGTTAATCAAATAAATGTTGTTAGTTGCTCATAAGCATGCATGCATTTGCATTTAAAATTTGAGAAATCTTGCACTCAAATGCTTTGAAACATTGTTCCAAATGTTGTATTTTGCTCTAACAAAATTTTGTGCAAAAATCCCCTCCAAATTTGGGTCAAAATACCCTAAAATCATCAAAATTTGGCCCTGTTTTTATTTTTCCAGAGAAAACCCCAAACCCTAGGGGGTTATGCGCTAAAGGCTCGTCTTCTTCGACAGGCAGAGGCACGACGTCCGGCGCCGGCGGCCAGGATGGCCTCGCCGCCCCTGAGCGCCTGTAAAGCGCCGCCGCCGCCGTGGAGAACCCCCATTTCGCCTCCTTCTTCCCCCTCTCCTCTTCTCTGCGTGGAGCGGGCCGAAACCCTAGCTCCGGCCTCCACCGCTCGCCGCCGTTCTGCGCCTCCCCGCGCGAAGCCGACGGCACCATCAGCTTCGCCGCGTCGCCCCCGTCCTCCTCAGCCAAGCCCCACCAGCGGAGGCGCCCGGAATCGGCCGATTTGGCCGGAGCCCGTGCCGCCGGACCTCGCCTCTCGCCGGCGTTCCCGGCCACCTCCGGCGAAGCCGTCAACCTCCACGTGCTCGCGGTGAGCTACTGATGCTCGTGGTGCCCTTCCCCTCCCCGATTCCTCCCTCCACTGGCCCCGCACCGTGCGCCTCCCCCTGGCCGCCGTGCTGCTCGCCGTGGTCGTCACTCCGGCGACCATCTCGGGGCGGCGCCGCCACCAACAGACTCCCCGCGACGAGCCGAGTCCGACGCCCGCGCACGCGCGCCCGATTGCGGCCCGAGCCGGCCGATTGCCGCTCGACCTGAGAGCTCAAGGTCGTGCTGACGTCAGCATGACGCATTAAATCTTTTTCTTTTTCTGTTTTCACTATTTAGCAATTTCAGAATTCTGTATAATTCATATCTTTTTCATATTAATTCAGAAAAAGATGTATAATATACCAAAATGTTCAGAAAAACATTCTCTACAAGTTTATAAGCAATTCATATATCATTGCAACAATTAAATTTGCAAATGTAGTGAAACCCTAAAAGAACCCCTTTCATATGGCGGTATCCGGTGCCGAACCCCTTTAATTTGACGATACACCTAGGGTTACTCGATTCCATTCACATGACATGTCATTCATATTGTATGCGCATTGCATTATGCCATGTCGTGAATGTTTGTTTCCTTTCCGGTGTTTGGTTCTTCGCGCTAGGATCCGAGCCGGAGTCCGACGTCAACACCACCGAAGAACAAGTACTCTTCCGCCGAGGGACAAGGCAAGCCCTAACCTCGGTTCATCTATGATTTTGAAATGCTTTTATCTGTGGTTCCTACATATCGCATACGATTCAACTATCTTTTATCGATAGATAGAGTTACCCTATCTGTTGCATGTCCGACCTTTGTAGGCTCGATACCCTGATCCACTGCTCCTAGCATAACTAGGTTTGGCATGTGTGCGTCGCGAGAGCCTTTATCTCTTATGCTTAGCCATGCTTAGTTTGTTACGCTACTACTCCGGTCTTCGGACTGGAGCCTTACAATGAAATGAATCTAGCATGACAGGTTGGCGTGGTAAGTGTAGAGATGATGATAAATATGATTAAAGGCTCAGACGAGAGGCCACATTGGGATGTGGTGGGTTGTTTCGTTTCTGCCGACCCTAGGAACCGAGTTCTCGCCTCTTGAACCAAGACCGAGCGTACAACCACACGAGGCCCTATTATGGTACCCTCTCGACTCACTAACTTGCCTAGTAGATTCCATGAGTCACATAGTTTGCGCTGTTACTCGGTCACATGCATTCCATTTTGCTTGGGGGTTAAAGGTACATAACAGGCAGGTAAGCGTGGTCGTGGTGGCTGGGGGTTGCGGCCTCTGGGGAAACCCACCTTGGTACACATCGTTAAGGTCCGACTTCGGGACTTGACCCGTTACGACGGAACAATCCTTAGCGCGTGACTCATGGTCTCGGCGACAGCAAGGTAAAGGTCGTGGTCGACCACCCTCTGCCGGCTCTCCAAGGAAGAGGGCTAATATATATTGGCATTAAGAGTCGGTTGGCGCGTGTGGGTAAAGTTGTGCACCCCTGCAGGGTTATGAATCTTTTCGAAAAGCCGTGTCCACGATTACGGACGACTTGGGAACGGACGTGGAGATCATAGAGAACATGAACCTAATCGTAAAACTTGGCAACCAATGTGTGTTTACGGACACCTTCTCCGGGTGTTGAGGGGGTGATCCGAGGATAGTGGTTCGAGATGATGAAGATTGGTGGATACAAGATGATGATCATTAGAGATGGAGATGTCTTTCTCTTATCCCCTTTTAAAGACTCTGAGTAGTCAAACTTCTCTCTCTCTTGTCTTACAAAGGAAAATCGGCTTTACGCAAAAGAAGATCTACGTAAAGCCCGCATACCGGCTTTGCTAAAAGGTTGTACTAAGTCTTGCTGAGTCCCTGTACTCAGCTTTGCATGCTTTTGTTTCAGATGAAGTCGCTACAGCTGAAGGTGGTTTCTACGTTAACATCGATGGTTAGTTTGGAGTTTCCAGGCAGCTGCACTGCGACTTATGGGTCGGGACGTCGCTTTATGTTATGGCTTCTTAAGCCCTTTGCTATCTTGTTATTTAGAATAACATAATTTGCTTCCGTTGCTTGTTGAATGTGTAATAATTTGGATTTTACTCTGTTAAGAGTTGTAATATATTCTTTTGAGTCGTAGAGTCACTGTTGTCTTATCGATTCCCTCACTGTAGTCTCTCGAGCTCTAGGTTAGGCTTATGTCAGACGAAGATCTGGTATTTGTCTAACCCTGATCCCGGGGTTGCCACATTTAAACATTTTGTTTATATTTTCGCATTTGAAAATATTTTGAACAGATTTCAAATTTGAACGGTTTGAACGGTTTTCAGATTTGAACGGTTTTCAAATTTGAACATTTTTGAATTTAAACATTTTCTCAATTTAAACAATTTTTAAAATTAAAATTTTCGAATCTGAAAAGATATAAACGAAACCGAAACAGAAAAAAGAAAAGAAAAACAGAAAAACAAACCAGAAAAAGAAAAAAGAAAAGAAAAAAACGAACTACTACAAGCTAAACAGACCCAAATGGGCCTAGCCCATACCCGACCAGGGGGTGTGCGCTGGCCGGTAGCCACCGACCTGGTCGGTGTATGGTTTTACCCCGAGTCAGAGCCCACCTCATTTCACGTATAACTTGGGTTTCTCCTTTGTGGGCTTGACCCTTTCTTCGTTGGGCTTCATAAACCGGCCCATGGCCCAACGTATGTCGCGTTGACGGGGAAGCAGAGTGGTTAGTGTCGTAGCATTTTAACTAAGTACATTTATGCGCCTTCTGGTTTGATTAAGACGGAAGATGTTGGTAAAAAAAAGAAAAAAAGACGTTATCGCTCATGCCTGACAACGTCTAAAGTAAGCACGATCGATGCAGAAGAATTTTCAGTCTAACACAAGTGGTTCGGGGGCCTACACAGCGAACAAGTGGGTCCCAAGTTGCAAGGAATTGCAAGTATACAGACATGGAATGCACCAGATTCTGTAACGTGAAGGAGCAAAGTCAGGTAACCTACATTCCTTCTTCGTATCCATATAATCTACATTAACATGCACAATATAATTAGGTGGTATCCATTTAAAATAATTACTTAATCAAAATTCTGACCTGCTATCTTTTTTTAGTGTAGAAGATCTATATAAACAGTAACTACTTAAAGTAATTTGCTAAGGTACGAGATATACAATGTTTGCTATAGTGTACTGAATTTGCTTCTTCATTTTATACTATTTTTCAAGGATATCGGTTTCATAGAAGAAGAGGCTAAGAGGCCAAAGTACAACATACCCCTGACATAGACGCCACAGGTACAACTCCACGCTAACCTGATGGGATAGCACACGCTAACCCGATGGGATAGCACACACGGCTAAAGCAACTACTCGCGACATCTCCACTTTTCTACCGGCGCAAGTGCACCTCTAAATAACCTAGCCGCTTGCCAGAGCTCCGTATCCTCATAGATCTTCTGGATCACTATGTCCTTTGAAGGAGTCACACCTTCAAAAACCACGTCATTTCGGTGACGCCAAAGACTCCAGCATATCAGCACCGTCGTCGTCCAAAGATCCCGGTCGCCTCCTAGGCCTCCCTTCTTTTGTTGCAGCCAACGGACGAGTGTGGTGTCTGGTTGCGGCATCCAGTGGAGCTTACCCAACAGGCGTAAGAAAACAGACCAGACCTCACGCCCCAGGGCGCAACCCATGAGAAGGTGATCCAGGGTCTCGCCCCCTTGGTCGCAGAAAGGACAGGATGCCGAGTGTGGGAGCCCACGCCGACTAAGCATGTCGGCTGTCCAGCATCTATTCCACACTGCAAGCCACATGAACACTCTGCAGTTCGGTGGGGCGCGCGACTTCCAAATCTGCAGCGCGCCGGCCATGTCCTCTCTGGCCCCAAACATCCCCTCATAGCAGATCTGGCGGAGTAGGAGTTGTTACTTTCCCACCTCCACCTGAAACTGTCCTCCACGCCCTCAACAAGGGTGACGTGTACTAGTCGATCCGCCACATCGAATGGCTCCAAAAGTGCAGGTGAACCTAGATCCGGGGACAGGTCCTCAAGCCACCCTCATGCCAGTCCCTCTCGGACTCGGTTGAAAGGATCGTATGCCGCACCTAGAGGGGGGGGGGGGTGAATAGGTGCTAACCAATTTTTATTTCTTTTTCAATTTAGGCTTGACACGAAAGGTAAATTCTCTAGATATGCAACTAAGTGAATTTACCTATATGACAAGGATATCAACTAAGCAAGGTATAGCTACGCAATAGTAGATAGAGTGGGATAGAGGTAACCGAGAGTGGAGCACGCGATGACACGGAGATGATTCCCGTAGTTCCCTTCCTTTGCAAGAAGGTACGTCTACGTTTGGAGGAGTGTGGTTGTTACGCAAGCCAAACCAACAGACCACGAAGGCTTCACTCGCATCTCCCGTGAGCAACGCCACGAAGGCCTAGCCCACTTCCACTAAGGGATTTCCTCGAGGCGGAAACCGGGCCTTTACAAAGTTCTTGGGGCACACATCCACAACCAAATTGGAGGCTCCCAAATCAGTAACAATACAACAATCAACAACAACACATCAACAACAAATCAACTAGGGAACCAAATAGGAACACTAGCATGAGATCCCTCAAACAAGAGAGGGGAAATGAAGAACGCTTCGGTGAGGATGTAGATCGGTGTCTTCTCCTTCGAATCTCCAAAGATCAAGAGCTTTGGTTGGGGGAGGAAGGAGATCTTGCAAATCTTGACTTTCTTGAGGTGGCTCTAATGGAGGTGGCTTGGCAGATTTCTTGTGTAATGATTGAGCAAGCAACCAAGGTAGAAGAAGGGGGGTATTTATACCCCCTCTCAAAAATGAGCCGTTGCTGCTTTCGGGGGGCCGGATAATCCGGCCTAAGTAAGGGCCGGATAATCCGCCCCCCCCGGATAATCCGGTCTTCGGAACAAAACTGTGACAAAATCCGGCCAAAAGTCCGGCCCTATGCCATAGAAGCTTTTCTTCCAGTCCTTAGCCAAAATCGGGGGGCCCGGATATTTCCAAAATATCCGGCCCGGATAATCCGGCCCTGGTACAATACCGGGACATTATCCGGCAAATGTCCGGCCCCCATACTGCGCAACAATTCCTCGTGAGACTTAGCCAAAATCGGGGGCCGGATATTTCAACAATATCCGGCCCGGATTATCCGGCCTGGCCAATCTTTTTTTGATGACTTTTGACAGACGATCAAATCCAACACACATGAATAATTATCTATGTAATCCCTGTACCACTTAATCAAACATTAGTGTATCACATATATTGACATCAAATACACAAAACATAATGTGAGAGATGTTCTTTCAATCTCCCCCTTTTTGGTGTTTGATGACAATATACTGATTTGCCAAGGAATCACAATAGAGACAAGCATGATGGCAAGACATAGAGGCACTCCCCCTACATGTGTGCATATAAGTAATTTGCATTTGAATACAAATACACAACACATAGGAGTATGGTGCCTCAACACAAGAGATATCCAACATGAGCTCTAACAAAAGACATTGACACATATGAAGTTGAGATAGGAAGCAAGAAATCATACCCATGTGTAGATATATAATGCGGAGATATAGCATCACACACAATGTAATATCCTTGATCTCAACAAATAGAAATCCGAAAACCATAACAATGTCTCACACCACATAGCACATAGTTTTGAACGGCACACAAACAAACCAAATAGTTCAACTAAAGAGGGAACACAAGCAATATAAGAATGATAAACGCATATGCTTGTGCCCAAACCATGCAAATCCCCGAGAATCCTAATAGAACACTTCTCCCCCTTTGGCATCGAGACGCCAAAAAGGGGACAAGCGCGATGCTACACGTCCCATGAGAATCACTCGGAGGCATCATCATCATCGGACTCGTATGCCACTTCCTCTTCTTCCTCATCAGTGTCAGGTGCATCCGGAGAGCGGCGAGAGGTGTTGGACCTTTGAAGGCTTGCTTCCTCATAGCCGGGACATCACGATGACGAGAAGGAGCATAACCACTAGAACGAGAATCACCCATGAAGGAGTCAGGAGCAGGAACAGCTGAAGAGACTGGCTTAACCTTGTAGGCCTTCTTGACATGGTGCTTCACCAAAGGGTACCCACTCAAGTCTTCACCAACCACCGCCACGTTGTTGTTGATGAGAAGCCGGATGTAGGGAGCATAGGGTATGGAGGTCCGGAGACCATGGCATCATGGATCTCATGGAAGATAAAGTCCATGATATCAAGAGTGAAGTTCCGTTCCTCATTCCCATCACGAGCACACTTATAGCTGAGGTGCATAAGGTTCACAAGGACTCCCCGGAGAGCATCATTGTTACCACCACTTGGGCAAATGGTTGCCCGAAAGAACCGAAGCAACTGACTGTATATGGGAAGCAGCCCCTTAGTATGACCATTTTTTCCCGCTGAGGTATAGAGATGCACAAGAGCATTCTTATCTGTCTGTTGTGGTCCATGAAGGCGACGACCCCCTCAACAGGAACTCCAAGAAAACCAGCAAATTGGCGTAGAGTGGCACTGCAGTGAGTGGAGCCAGACATCCATTCCATAGTGTGTTCCTCATCTTTCTTGATTGCCAAAGTGGCAAAAAATTGCTTCACCAAATCTGGGCTATAGTCACATTGAATCTTCATGATATCATGCAAACCCAACCTTCCAGCTACCCGCGATGGCATCTTCAAAGTGATTGTTTTCAGCCGAATGTCCACATCGATAGCTTGCATGGGTCTCGCATTCTTCATGGGCTCATAGATGTCCTTGTAGATGAATTCTCGCTCAATGCACCGTAATCTCCTGCCCTCAATCTCTTCATCCCTTGGAACATCTTCATACCAGTTCTTCATGCGAATAGCGGAATAAGAGACTGGGTCCATGGCCTTGTAGTTCTCCCTCACTTCCTTGTTCTTCCGCCTTGAAGTGAAAGATTTCGTTGAAATTGTTCGTTTGGAAATTTCCCGAAAAGCTAATTATAGGTTCTTCTCTCCATCGGAACAATAGGGCCGTTATGCTTATTACTAAACTTGTTGAAGAGATGAAATAGAACCAAGGTCTATCTTTTTGATCGGAGGTTGAATCGATCATCAGAAGAAGAATTAGGCCAAAAATTAGGATACATTCTGGGAAAATGAAACTTCCATTGAAGAGAAGCAAATGAAACGCTTTCATAAAAATTCTCGTAGAATCGAGAATGAAGTTTTCATTCCGTACATGCCAGATCATGAATTAGTAACCGCATCCAATCTCCGAAAAGTCCCGATTGTTTCGATTTTTGGAATGGGATATTTAGGGAATCCCCATGAATAGGATCAAACCTTATTCCATGCTATTTCCATAAGATTCTTCTTTCTTATTCTTAAGCAAGCCCTCGAGAGGGCTTAGTTGATCATGATTTCGTTTTCTCTTTCTTTTGCTTTTTGACGAACTTGCGAGGTGCATTGGTTGCAAACTCGTCACTAGATCGATCATCCCTTGAGCGTCTCCGACCACCCCGAGAAGCACCACCTGTGAGAAGCAAAGGCGGGTAGCAAAGGAAAGGTAATGCTCATAAGTCCTGTAAGATACGAGAATATACTCGAGAAGCATGCTATAAGTCGGTACAAATCTAGACATGATAGATTGAAGCAAAAACTGCAGCGGCAATGAAGCTCCAGGCCGGATAATCCGGTGTCCCCTGGGGCGGATAATCCGGCCTGGCCGGATAATCCGGCCGGCTCGGGGGCGGATAATCCGGCCCTGCGAGATAAGCAGTTTTCCAATCAAAAGCTTGTCTAAGACTAGATCGGCCTCATAGCATGCAAGAGGAGTACACTACAAACGATTTGGAACAACTAGACACCAATTCCACCAAGAAAATAGCACATATAAAACACAACATCTAGGGTTAGAGATTGTGAATCATACCCACATCCATTGTGGAAACCGCTTGGAGGAGAAGGTAGCTAGGGAGGAGATGCACCCGATCCACCCAAGAACTCCGAGAGGGGGCGGACGGAGCGTCTCCGGCGAGGAGGAGGAGATCCGGCGATCTTGAGAGGAGAAAGAGAGAGAGAGGCGCGCGGGGAGGAGGTGTGAACCGTTTCCCCCGTGGCCTCGACCTCAGCCCCTTTCAAGATTCGCCTGGGCCGGATAATCCGGCCCTAGCTTAGGGCGGATAATCCGCCGGGCCGGATTATCCGGTGTCTCCGGGGCCGGATTATCCGGGGTGCCGGAAAATTCCGAAACACCGGGAATCCGGCCCATCTTTCGTTGGTTATTTGCAGGACCCATATGTGATGCAATAATGTATCACGTCACATATAAGGTGCAAATTTACCAATAAGATGGAGCCACCTAGATCATCCGACCGAACCACCTCAAACTCCAAGTTTTTACCAAACATGACAAATGAGCAAGATGGAAATGGCTTATAGGGGAGAGTGGGCTTAGGTTTTAGAAGATACAAACTGTTGATGGTACATGTTCACTCAAGTTTGCAAGATATGAGCAAATAAGGCCAAACTAGAGTGATTTCCCATAAGAACATGGAGTTGTCAAATAAGAGGCGATAAGATCCAAATAACTCCAACTCTTCACAAAGAATAGTGTGGTGTCCTAGGCCACCATGTGTGAGTGTTGTGACATGGCACCGCGAAGATATATCTTGGGTCCAAGCCACTACTCATCATTGAAGCTCACATATCAACATATGATATAAAGAGAATGATTTATTAATGTTGGCATTATGGGGGGAGGGATAGCTCAATAATTTAAACCGCACTCCCCCTATTTCCATGCCCACATCTAAACCAAATAAAGTTTTGAGACGAAGGTGTGTTTGCAACATGGTCAAGCTATACTCCTTGAATCAATGATATTTAGCTCATTCCTCAAATAAGAGAACCTTGCTTCATCAAGAGGCTTCGTGAATATATCGGCAAGTTGATCTTTGGTAGGAACATAGATAAGCTCAATATCACCCCGGGCAACATGATCCCTAATGAAATGATTCCGGATCTCAATATGCTTCGTTCTTGAATGTTGCACCGGATTATAGGCAATCTTGATGGCACTTTCGTTGTCACATAATAGAGGCACTTTGTCACAAATGACACCGTATTCCTTTAAAGTTTGCCTCATCCATAACAATTGAGTGCATCCACTTTCGGCGGCAACATATTCGGCTTCGGCGGTGGAGAGAGATATACAATTTTGCTTCTTAGAAGACCAACACACCAAGGACCTACCAAGGAATTGGCAAGCCCCGGAAGTTGATTTCCTATCATCCTTGTCACCCGCCCAATCCGCATCGGTATAACCATTGAGAATAAAACTTGAGCCTTTGGGGTACCAAATACCATATCTTGGGGTATCAACCAAATATCGAAAGATTCTTTTGAGAGCCATCATGTGGCTCTCTTTAGGAGAAGCTTGATACCTTGCACACACACCAACACTCAACACTATGTCCGGTCTAGATGCACAAAGGTAAAGCAAGGATCCAATCATGGAGCGATATACCTTTTGATCCACCTCTTTACCATTGGGATCTAGTGCAAGAGATGACATTTGGTAACCATAGGAGTGGCCACACCCTTCATCTCGGTCATCTTGAACCTCTTGAGCATGTCTTGGAGATATTTTGCTTGGTTGATGAAGGTTCCTTCCCTCAATTGCTTGATCTCAAAACCAAGGAAGAACTTCATCTCTCCCATCATAGACATCTCAAACCTATCGGTCATAAGCTTTGAGAATTCATCATTGAAAGCTTTGTTAGTAGATCCAAATATAATATCATCAACATATAATTGGCAAACGAAAAGCTCCCCATTGACCCTCTTAGTAAAAAGAGTGGGGTCGATTAGCCCAACATCAAACCCACGGTCTACCAACAATTCCTTAAGGTGCTCGTACCAAGCTCTAGGAGCTTGTTTGAGACCATAAAGTGCTTTATCAAGCTTGTAGACATGGTAAGGAAAGTTGAGATCCTCGAACCCCGGGGTTGCTTAACATAAACCTCTTCATGCAAAGGACCATTAAGAAAAGCACTTTTCACATCCATTTGTTGTAACTTAAAGTTATGATGCGAAGCATAAGCAAGAAGGATACGGATGGACTCAAGGCGAGCCACGGGAGCATAGGTTTCTCCAAAGTCAATACCCTCAACTTGAGAGAACCCTTGAGCCACCAATCTTGCCTTGTTCCTCACAACATTTCCAAACTCATCTTGCTTGTTCTTGAAAATCCATTTAGTGCCTATAACATTGCGGCACTCCTTAGGCTTCTTTACTAAAGTCCACACTTTGTTGCGCTTGAAGTTATTGAGTTCTTCATGCATAGCTTCCAACCAATCCGAATCTGCAAGTGCTTCAAATACTTTCTTGGGTTCCACTAAGGAGATATAAGCATGATGATGGCTAAAGTTCGCCAATTGCCTTCTTGTGGAAACCTTTGCCCTTACATCACCAAGAACCTTGTCATGAGTGTGTCCACGAAGTTCGAGGTTCCTTTCTCTTCTTGCTAGACGACGGGCCTCGATCTCCTCCTTGGTCTTTCTAGGCCTTGGAGGTGTCACTTGATCAACTTGATCATTTGGGTCCCCGTCTTGACCTTCAACTTGAGCTTCCTCAATTACTTGGGGTTGCTCAACATCATGTGCTTGATCTTGGACATCATTTGGTGCGGAGCAAATATCAAATGGATACTCGTCGGAACCATCATGAATTCTTGGTTGATCTTGACCTTGATCTTGTCCTTGATCTTGCACACTAGAGGGAGGGTTTTGTTCTTGTTCTTGGGTTGGTGCATCATTTGCTTCACTTGATGGGGTTTGTTGATGTTGAGAAGATGAGGGCTCCACCGTGGTAGAGCATAGTTCTTCCCGAGACGCCACACCGTGTCCCTCAATGGGGCGGAAAAATCCCACACCCATTCTTACTATGGCATCTTGAGGTATTTCATCACTTGCACATACATCAACTTGCCCCACTTGGGAGCCATCATTTTCTTCGAACTTCACACTACAAGATTCAATGATAATCCCGGAGGATACATCAAAGATTCTATAAGTGTGAGATTCGGCACCGTAACCAACAAATATACCCTCCAAAGCTTTAGGAGCAAATTTAGATAAACGAACTCCTTTGATTTTGTAGAAACACTTACACCCGAACACCTTGAAGTATGAGATATTAGGCTTGTTGCCTGTGAGTATTTCATATGGAGTCTTGTTCAAGCCCTTGCGGAGATAGAGCCGGTTGGAGGAGTGACAAGCGGTGGAGATGGCTTCGGCCCAAAAGTTATAGCGGGATTTATACTCCGCCATCATAGACCTTGCCATATCCATAAGAGTCCGGTTCTTCCTCTCCGCAACACCATTTTGTTGAGGGGTGTAAGCAGCGGAATATTGATGACGAATCCCCTCATCACTAAGAAAATCATTGAGTGTGTAGTTCTTGAACTCGGAGTCGTTGTCACTTCTTATTGCCATAATGAGGAGGTTGTGTTGGCGTTGCACCTCGGTAGCAAAGTCAATGAATATTTGTTGAGTCTCATCTTTCGTCTTGAGAAAGTAGACCCAAGTGTATCTTGAGTAGTCATCGACAATCACCAAGCAATGTTTCTTCGCACCAAGACTTGCATGAGTAACGGGACCAAAGAGATCCACATGAAGGAGCTCCAAGATCCTCTTGGAAGAGATAATGGTCTTGCTTGGATGCGGAGAGTCATGCATTTTGCCTTCAACACAAGCCCTACAAACACGATCTTTGGCAAAAGACACATTTTCCATTAGTCCCACAATATGGTTCCCCTTGTGAAGACTTTGCAAAGTTCTCATGTTGACATGGGCTAGGTGGCGATGCCACAACCAACCCACGTCCGCCTTTCCGAATAGGCACATCGCACTTGTCGTGGTGGTCCCCGAAAAGTCCACCACATACAAGTTGTGTTCGCGATACCCAACGAATGCGACTTTTAGAGTCTTGCTCCACAAGAGGACCACAATATCATTATCAATAAAGACGGCGAAACCCATCTTGCCAAGGGCGGAAACGGAAAGCAAATTGTAACCAAGGGTTTTGACAAGCATGACATCCACAAGAGTAATGTTGTGTGCAACCACAACCTTGCCAAAACCCAATACCTCGGATGTAGAATTATCGCCAAAGGAGACGGTGATATCATTAATGTTAGGCCTCAACTCCTTGACGAGATTCTTGCCGCCGGTCATATGACTTGTACATCCACTATCAAGTACCCATTTTGAACCTCCGCGGCATAGTCCTACATGAGATCAATTCTTGGATTTAGGTACCCATTTCGCAATGGGTCCTCTTTTGTTAGCAACAAGGGTCTTTGGGACCCAAATAGACCAAGCAACATAACCATCATATGGGCCAACATATTTAGCATAAACATCACCATAATAATCTTTAAATAAAACATAGTGAGGGTTAGCAATTCCCGCATCATCATCATTCATGGTTTTGCCCTTGGAGGCTTCACCATTAGTGACGTCTTTCTTCTTTTCTTGTGCGGGCTTGGCCTTTTGCTTGTTTGCCTTCTTTGCCTTAGCATTAAAACCAAGGCCCTCCTTCCCATTGTTTGATCTTTGCTTACTCAAAAGATCATCCAAAGAAAGTTTACTTTGGGGAGAGGAGACCTTAGCAAGTTCATCCTTCAACCTAGCATTTTCCTCAACAATGTTTGCATGATCACATAGAGGAGTAGAGGAACTAGGCACATCATATGAAGCAAGCCTAATTTGAAGTTGCTCATAGGATTTGGATAGGAGAGTGAATTCACTCTTCAAAGCTTTGTGAGCTTTGTCTAGTTCATCTAGATCCTTCACAAGTTTCTCATGATCAACCTCAAATTGGGCCTTATCCTTTTTAAGCACTTTAGACTTAGCCCTAGCAAGATCTCTAGCTTTAGTGAGCTTGTTAATTTTATCTTGAGGTTCTTCAAGAGTTTCTAGCCTCTCCTCAAGAGAAGTTATAGTTTCTTGACATTCCTCAAGAGCATTTTTAAGAGCATGAATTTCGAGAGAGTCTTCTCTCTCTATTTGACCCTTTTTCTCAAGCATATCACTTTGTTGGGCTAAACGAATCATGAGGTTTGAAACATGCTTTTTAGTGTTACCTTGTAGGTTGAGAATGAAATCATCAAAATCTAGCATTTCTTGTTTCACTTTTAGACTAGCATCATCAACCCCTAGATCACTAGATATGTTAGGCATAGAGGGGCTAGGAGATGATACCTCTGAGGATTTAGCCATGAGGCAACTTTCTTCCTCCACATGAATGACCTCATTGGGGGATTCACTTGGTGATGAAGAGTTAGTGGAGAGGGAGGCAAGAGCGACCAATCCATTAGAGGTTGCATCTTCTTCATCATCAACATCATCATCTCCGGAGGTATACTCTTCTTGAGTTGATAGCACAATAGGTGTGTCCAAGGAGGACCTTGCCATGAAGCAATGTGCATTCTTGATAGGAGGGTTCTCATTGGGAGATTCAAAGAGAGATGAAGAGGGTATGTTGGTGGTGACGATGGCGGCCAATTCCTTTGAGCTTTCTTCATCTTCATCACCACTAGAACTTTCAACTTCATCGGATGAATATTCTTCCCTTGTTACAAGCACAACTCTTGAGGGCCTCTTGCCCTTCTTGGTCTTGTTGTTGTAGAACTTCTTGTTGGGGGCTTTTGAATACTTGCCCTTTGTGTCCTTGCTCTTGTCCTTGGGAATGAGCCTCCCATTATGAAGCTCTCTATTTTCATAGGGGCATTCGGCAATGAAGTGGCGCTTGTCATCACAATTGTAGCAAGATCTTGTCTTTGGACCAAAGCTAGTGAAACCACTTTTGTTGTTCCTCTTGATGTTGTCTTCCTTGGCCTTGGAGGGATCAACCCAAAAGGATTTTGCATGGAAGGCCATGTGATCATGGTAGTGGCATTGCAAATCTTCCGGATAGGACATACTCCACGATGCCCTATAAGATTCTTGAGGAATCACTTCTTCACCGGAGTTGACCACCAAGGCAAGGTTGGCACCTTTTGCCATCCCAAGAGCACGATTGCGAGAATCATGAGAGGTTTCCTCAAGCACCTTGAGAGCTTGCATCTCGTGCACGACTTGTTGAGAGGTGAGAGAGGAATAGCATTCCCTTCCCACAAGAGTCTTGACATCAATGGGAGAAAATGGCATCATGCATTCAATGTACTTCTCCTTGATCCAAGAGTCATTGATGTGGGTGGCACCAATAAGCCGAAGGCATCGGCAACCGTGACAAGTCTTCCATACATGAGTTCATGATCTTCATCCGGTAGCCTCATGAATCCTTCGGCTTTATTCTTAAGAGCATTATACTTGTTCCTCCTTGTGCTCTCACTTCCAATGCAACTAGCGGCCAAGCCGTCCCAAGCTTCCTTGGCGGTGGTGTAGTTCCGGACACGATGCAATTCCGGTGTCCCCACACTAGTTTGAATCATGTGTAGGGCGGTGTTGTTGAGTTGACTATCAATTGCTTCTCTTCTAGTCAACTTGTCGGGGTTGTATGGCTTGAAGCCCTCCAAGATGATTCTCCATAGTTCATTGGAGGCACTACAAACATGAGAGCGGAACTCAAATTGCCAAGTATCGAAATTATCAACGGAAAACTTAGGTGGGTCGCCCCGAATGTTCAAATGGGGATGGGGAACCGGTATATCGGGAGATAAGAAGGGTGGAGCTACTCGATTGTAGCTTTCACCTCCACTAGTTCCCCTAGGAGATGCACTCGGTAGATTTGATAGTGTTTAAGTTATCACCTTCCACGGGTTTGGTAGATGAGGGTAAGTCCGAAGCCTCTCCATCATCTAACGCACCCGTGTCTTTTACCTCTACACTAGGAGCCTTGGGAAGGGCCGGAGCCAAAAGCTCGGCAATCATCTTTTTCATGCTTTCCATTTGGGCTTCCATGGAGGACTTCAATGAATTGAAGTCTTCCACGGAGACCGACTTGGCGGCCCCTACCGAGGGCTCCTCGTCCGGCATACTCTTAGGCGGTTAAGCTCGAAATAAGAGCCGAGGCTCGATACCAATTTAAAGGATCGTATGCCGCACCTAAAGGAGGTGAATATGTGCTAACCAATTTTTAGTTCTTTTTCAATTTAGGCTTGACACGAAAGGTAAATTCTCTAGATATGCAACTAAGTGAATTTACCTATATGACAAGGATATCAACTAAGCAAGGTATAGCTACGCAATAGTAGATAGAGTGGGATAGAGGTAACCGAGAGTGGAGCACGCGATGACACGGAGATGATTCCCGTAGTTCCCTTCCTTTGCAAGAAGGTACGTCTACGTTTGGAGGAGTGTGGTTGCTACGCAAGCCAAACCAACAGACCACGAAGGCTTCACTCGCGATCTCCCGTGAGCAACGCCACGAAGGCCTAGCCCACTTCCACTAAGGGATTTCCTCGAGGCGGAAACCGGGCCTTTACAAAGTTCTTGGGGCACACATCCACAACCAAATTGGAGGCTCCCAAATCAGTAACAATACAACAATCAACAACAACACATCAACAACAAATCAACTAGGGAACCAAATAGGAACACTAGCATGAGATCCCTCAAACAAGAGAGGGGGAAATGAAGAACGCTTCGGTGAGGATGTAGATCGGTGTCTTCTCCTTCGAATCTCCAAAGATCAAGAGCTTTGGTTGGGGAGGAAGGAGATCTTGCAAATCTTAACTTTCTTGAGGTGGCTCTAATGGAGGTGGCTTGGCGCATTTCTTGTGTAATGATTGAGCAAGCAACCAAGGTAGAAGAAGGGGGTATTTATACCCCTCTCAAAAATGAGCCGTTGTCGCTTCCGGGGCCGGATAATCCGGCCTAAGTAAGGGCCGGATAATCCGCCCCCCCGGATAATCCGGTCTTCGGAACAAAACTATGACAAAATCCGGCCAAAAGTCCGGCCCTATATCAGAGAAGCTTTTCTTCCAGTCCTTAGCCAAAATCGGGGGGCCGGATATTTCCAAAATATCCGGCCCGGATAATCCGGCCCTGGTACAATACCGGGACATTATCCGGGCAAATGTCCGGCCCCCATACCGCGCAACAATTCCTCGTGAGACTTAGCCAAAATCGGGGGCCGGATATTTCAACAATATCCGGCCCGGATTATCCGGCTCGGCCAATCTTTTTCGATGACTTTTGACAGACGATCAAATCCAACACACATGAATAATTATCTATGTAATCCCTGTACCACTTAATCAAACATTAGTGTATCACATATATTGACATCAAACACACAAAACATAATGTGAGAGATGTTCTTTCATCGGTGTTGCTTGACCACGCGTTTTGGCATGGCAGCAAACAAATTTGGGGCTATATCGCTAATCCATCCACCGGGCAGCCAGCGATCCGACCAGAAGAGCGTGGATGCTCCGTCTCCTAAAACTGAGAAGGTAGCTCCTTCGAAAAGATGTCTCGCTAGCTTAGGAACTTGAATGTTTAGCTCTTTCCACGGATTGGATTCATCTAGCCGTTGGAGCCAAAGTCATCTGGTCCTCGGCGCTACATTCATCATCCTCAAATTTGGAATACCGAGTCCACCCCACTTCTTAGGGGTGCATACTTTGTCCCACGCCTCTAGACAGTGGCCCCCCTTCACATCTTTCCGGCCTATCCAGAGGAATCCCCTTATGATCTTCTCAATAGCAAGAATGGTCTTGGCCGGTATGTCGAGGGGCATCATGGAGGAGATAGGCATCGCAGATAGCGTCGACCGGACGAGTTCCAATGGCCCCCTTGTCGAGCAGCGACGCCTTCCATCCCGGCAGCTTATTGGCTATGTTGTCCACGAGGTATTGTAGCTGAGCCGCGGATGGCTTCCTCAAAGACAACGGAAGCCCCAGATACCGTTGAGGGAAAGGCTCCACATGACTCCGTAACTCCTGCTACACTAATAAGGCCACGTGGGCGTCCGTGCATCTGATAAGGTTCACCGAGCACTTGGCGATGTTAGTGTGGAGCCCCGAGGTGTCCCAAAATCCTCGATCACCACCATGAAAGTCAGAAAGTCCATGACTGAGGGCCGTAGGAAGGTGATGAAATCATCCGCATAAATGGATGTGCGGTGATGCAAGCCTGATGGCGCCAGCGGGCTCAGCAATCCCTCATCCGCGGCCTTCTGGGTCATCAGGTGTAGGACTTCCATGAGCAGAATTAAGAGCTGTGGGGATAACGGGTCGCCCTGTCTGAGTCCATGCCTATTTGCAATCCGTGAGCCCGGAGTGCCGTCGAGCAAGACACGTGTCGAGGCCGTGGAAAGAAGAGCACATAAGCACGTGATGAGCCTTTCCCCAAACCCTAGTTTCCGGAGCACATCCATGAGGAACGACCAATCCACTGTATCAAAGGCCTTGGTTATGTCCAACTTCATGAGGACAGCCGGGATGGAGCTGCTATGGAGTTTGCGCGCCGTCCCCTGGACCATCATGAAATTGTCATGCAAGCACCGTCCACGCACAAAGGCACACTGGTGAGCCCCCACCATCTGCGGGAGAACTGGGGCATTCCGGTTCGCCAAAACTTTCGCCACCCACTTGGCGATGCCGTGAATGAGACTGACGGCCTAAAATCTTGCACTTCTTCGGCCCCTGGCTTCTTGGGAAGAAGTGTTACCAGTGCTCCATTCACAGCCCCGAATCCATGGCAATCGAGCCGTGACAAGGAGCTGAAGGCATCCATGATGTCCTCCTTGATGATCCCCCAACAGACAACAAAGAAGCGGGCCGAGAAACCGTGAGGTCCTGGGCACTTGTCTAAAGGCATGTCTTTGATTGCTTTCCACACTTCCGCTTTAGTAAATTCTCCATCAATGTGTTGGAGGTCGAAGGATGGAAGCCCCAAGAAATCCAAATCAAGGGTGAAGGGTCGGTCTGCCACAGAACCCAAGAGGTCGTCAAAGAAGCTATCCACAGCCTCAGCCTTGTCCACGTGCTCCGCTACGCGCACATTGTCGATGATGAGATGTCCGATGAAATTTTTGTGTCTCTTGTGGCTCGCATGCAAGTGGAAGAAGCGTGTGCATGCGTCACCTTCCTGAAGCCAGAGAATGCGGGAGCGCTGTCTTGCGATCGTCCTTTCCAGGGATGCAAGACCCGTAAGCTTCTTTTGAGAAGTCTTCTCAAGGCCCTTTCCTCTGGTGAAAGGTCACGGGATTCCATGGCAACATCAAAACGTAGAATCAGCTCCGTTGTCATCAAGATTTGCATCTTCACACTCCCGATAAATTTGGAGCTCCAACTCGCCAGCCTCTTGGTCGTGGCCCTCAGTTTTTGGTCCAACCTCTTGAAAGGGCATGGCTCCCATGGTTGTGTTGTCCACGCCTCTTGGACCACGTCCAGGAAGCCGTCCATCTTCGGCCAGAAAGATTGGAACTGAAATCTACGCCCTCGAAGAAGATCTGGGGCCAAGCTCAGGATTAGCGGTAAGTGATCCGAAGGTCCACTAGAGATAGCAGTCAGGAGTGCGTCAGGTAACTGCTCCTCCCAGTCCACGGTCGAGAAGACCTGATCCAATCTCTCCAGGGTTGGATGTTGTCGCTCATTTGACCAAGTGAATCTGCGCCCATTGAGGTAGAGCTCTTTAAGTTCAAGGTCAGAAAAAGAGAGCCGAAATCTGCCCATCATGCGTCGGTGTAGGACACCCTGATTCTTATCAACTGCATCCACTATCATGTTGAAATCCCCTGCAACAATCCATGGTCCGGCATGCAAGTCACGGATATCTTGCAACTCTTGTAGGAAAGCCCGCTTATCCACCTCACTCTGTGGCCCGTACACACCGGTAAACCACCAGCCATCCCCGTCACCCGCTGTGACCCGAGCAGTGATTGTGTTCTCTGATAGATGTGGGTTGGATATCGATACCAAGGCAGATTGCCAGGCAAGAAGAATTCCCCCACGCGTGCCCATTGCAGGCAGATAGTAGAAACCATCGAAGGAGGGTCCAAGGGACTCCCTCACCACACGGTCAGATATGACCGCCATCTTCATCTCCTGGAGACACACAACAGCCGGCCTAGAGGACAAAATGGCCTGATATACAACAAGTCGTCTCGCAGCAGAGTTTGAACCACGCGCATTCCAGATGGCAACACAAATATCAGAGAAACCCATTATTACAATGAGAAGGGCCACCGGATGCAGACTAGGGAGTCAACAAAGCATAAAACAAGGGCTATGGGTACATCACATCGGGCAATCCACCGGTGCATCCACTGAAAGCTGGAGGTCCTCTGCAGTCCATCCAAAGAGGCGTAGAACCACGTCGAGATGCTGCGGACGGAAGGGCCTGGTGAAGAGGTCGATGTAGGCATTGAGGGCTTCGTCTCCGATGATCTCTCCCTCGCGTGCAATGCCCGACTCGAACCATCGAGCACGCCGCTGGCCGGCGGACGAGTGTTTTGTCCGTGTAGCGCCCCCGGATCCTGCTGCTACGCCTCACCGGCCCGGAGTATACCTGGGCATGTGTCGGGCCGGGCCGGCCCGAGGTAAGCCCGACGCAAAAAAATTCGGCCTAGGCCCGGCCCGGCCCGACCAAATACCCACCAAGCCTGTCGGGCCGTGGGCCGAGCCGTAGTGGTAAAGTGCGTTTTCGGGCTACCCAGGCCCAGCCCGGCCCGGCAATCGGGCCAACATTTCTCGGCCTAGGCCCGAGTTTTTCGGGCCGAGCTTCGGGCCGGGCCTCGGGCCGGGCTGCCCATGGCCAGGTATAGCCCAGAGTAACCCTCCTCTGGCGGCATCTCCTAGCTGGCCCGCTAAGCACCGGGGAGATGGGCTTCCTGCATGCTCCACGAAACTAGGCAAGGTCTGGGCCCACGTCCTTACAGCTAGAATCCACGGCCATACCCCACCGCCTTCATTTTATACTAGCACACCCTGACTTTTCTCTTTCACCCGTTAAAGGATCTCGTTCCGCTTAACTCAAAGTATGGATGCACATTTAACTAGATCCGTATGTATCCATAATAACCACTAAAAGGCGTATAGATATATGTGAATACAGATAAATATGTGACACTTATTTTCGAACGAAGGGAGTACATCACTAGAAGACAAGAACGAAGGAGCAAAAAGTAGGCAACATGCAAACCATGTAGATACAGATCTGACTCTACCATCAAAATGGGTAGAATAGGATTTGGTCCCTCTACTGTTCATGTACAATCTTCATAAAAAATTCTGATCTTCCAAGATATATCTGCACCACAACAATCAAAAGCTCGCATAGACTATAAATAATACCAACTCTATACCATCTAGCGCTCGTACAAAGAATCATAAGTTAATCAACAATTTCTCCAATTTTCGTTGGAGAGACTAACAATATGTAGCGATTGATACAAATAGCAGCTTTCAAACTAAACATATCAAACTCAGATAGCGAAGAGCAAGCATCACTGTACCAATAGAACCAACAGAGGAGATCACTTGATCCATATCTTCTAGCATTCACAGCCTGATGACGAGCGCTGTTGCCTTCCAGCACCCCCCATGTCAATTGTATCAGGAAGATATCTACAAAATTTAGCAAAGCATCAATCTACCTGCCTAAAATATTGTTAGTGCATTTCTGTATTAAGCAAAAATTATTTTTGTGCCTAAACAATGCATCTACTTCAAGAAGTAAACGTACACATCTTCTTCAGGTTCATTCTTGATAGCATTCCTTGCTATACACTCGAAAGCAGCTTCCACATTGAAGCCTTCTTTAGCAGACGTCTCGAAGTAAGGCATGTTTCCCTTGGAGGCACACCATGCTTTAGCCTTCTTCTCAGAGACCTGAGAAAACAAATTATCTCAAAATCAGTATACAATATTAAGTAAACCAAGAGTAAATACTACTCCCTCCGTCCCATGAAATATGTCCGAGATTTATCTAAATTCGGACGTATCTAGTCTAGATACTAAATAACATCTAGATACATTCAAATTTTGACAATCTCAGACAAGTATCATGAGACGGAGGAAGTAGTGAATAGCACAATATCATGACAAATACTTACAGTCCTGCTATTACCACCATCAACGTCAATCTTATTTCCAAGTAAGACAAAAGGGAAATTCTCTGGATCTGATGGGCTAGCCTGTAACAAGAACAGTCAAGCTTTCAATACAACATGATGCAGTACACTTCAATATTATTTCGAACTAAGCAAGTGGCTTACTTGGATTAGGAATTCCTCGCGCCAATTGTTGAGTTTTTCAAATGACTTGGTTACATTGACATCATATACAAGAACACAACAGTCAGCTCCACGATAAAATGCCACGCCAAGACTCTGAAAACGTTCCTGTCCTGCTGTGTCCCATATCTGAGTTTCAGGGAAATGCAAGTGTGGGTGAGTGGAAACTATTTTTCAGAAGGAACCAAGTTGATAGCCATACATTCTAGTGCTATAATTGCAAGATATGAAATTTTAACGTGCTACAGACATAAAGTAATGATTAGTTAACTAGAGCAGAAATATCTGGAGTTGCTTCACTGAATCATGTGAATAACAAAAAATAAGTTGTAACATCGCTGGACAAATATTAACAAAACCTACAGCACAATATAGACTGTCTTCCCCATCTTTACTTAAAGATGAGAAAGGTACAAATGTTTTCATTTGTACTAAAGATTATTCTACATACTCTGGTTCAGCTCATCTCAGAAATGCATATTCTAGAATTATCATGACTGAACAGTTATCCATAATCATCAAGTATGTGGTCCATAAATTCAGCCAGCTGCAATGGAATAAGGCAGCAAACTAAGTATAAAAAAACTTACAAGTAGACCATAACACACATTGCACTTGTTTGTTTATTTATTGAACTAGCAGGCAAAGCTCAAAAAACAGATGTATGATAAAAATAGATTGGAAAGTCCTAAATTAGACCAATTCAATTCCGTCTTCTAGAATAAGAAAACAGGTATATGTAATAAAATAATAGTTCGACTATCCCATATGGCCACATCCTTGATTTGAATATGATGAATAAGCGATGAATGTCACTAACAATGCACACGAACAGGCTCATACATTCCCTGTTTTGGTCAATAAAAAAGGATGCCATGGCCTGAATATTTCAATATCAATATTTAGTTCGGATTTAAAGGAATGTTGATTACCAGCAGATAACAGCTCTACATAATGATTCATGCCAGGTCATAAAAATCTCAAATCTCAGTCTTAACTAAAGATTAAGTAAATGGTCCATAAACTTAGGTAACAGTACCTATGTGTTTTCCTTGGTCAATGCAAAGAGTTAGCTTAGTCATGTTTCATATGGGCTTGCACAGTTTTAATTTTGTTCCATCAAACGTGCTGGTGTTGCGCTGTTTTCAGCATTCGCCAGCTTTCTTTTCTATCTAAATCTGTTGACTTGCAATTCTCATGCAAGGTCTCTATTTTGTTCCCTGTGGGCAATTAAGTCCTAGTCCTCATCTTTTATGAAGTTGCGCCATAATAGGCAGTGCAGAACTGCAGACTAGAGCTGACTTGATGTGATTTATTACGCATCGTGCTTAATGCTCCACGTAGTGTATCAACAGGACTTATCATGACATGTGCCCCTCAAATTAGCTAGGCAAAGTAATAACGAACCTTCTACAAGCTTCTTTCTTAAACGAAGAAAACCAATTATTAAATTATGATATGATGATAGGTGAGATCCATATTGAATTCGGACGAGTTTACAATTGGCACCCGCTAAATGCAAAACACCCCACGGGATAGACCCCAGCATGCTAATACCTGGCAACATGTTTCAGTGCCCAATGGAGCGAGCGTAGAAATCAGCTCCCCTCTTTTCATATTTGTTTTTTTCTAGTCAATGATCATTGCATTGACTTCCCCAGTAAGCAAGCCAATAGGGTGTTTTCTGAAGTAGCAATCTTCAGAATAAAAAACAAACTAAAATAGTCACTAATATGATCAAAGTAACTCACTCATGTGGCAGCCTACTTAGCCTGTCATAAACAAAACCGGGGTAACTCACTCCTGGTTTGGCAATCTAACTCCATTGACAGGAGGGAAGTGCAACACATCTCAAACAGCCTAAAATCCATTACTGCCTTCAGAATTCGAAGAACACACAGCAACTGCCCAACAGAAGAAAAGAAACTAGTAGAAGGCAATGATTGAGCTAGGAAGTTTATGCCTCACCAACCTGCAAGGTGAAGAGCCGGTCGTCGATCTGCACCTCCTTGGTGAGGAAATCCGCGCCGATCGTCGCCTTGTACTGGTTGCTGAACTTGTTGTTCACGTACCTGCGCGCACAATCGTTCAGAGCCGCGAAACCCTCCGATAGAAACAACCTAAATTAGACGGAATAGACGAGGCGGGATTGCGGGTTTGGCCTTACTGGTTCATCAGCGACGTCTTCCCGACCCTAACAACGGAAGAAGAAAAAAAAGCGCCGGAGGGATCAGAAAACCAGTGGGAAAATCACCCCGGAAAACACAAAAGATAAAGGCGGGGAAAAGGTGTGATCGAGGGGCGCACCCGCTGTCGCCGAGGATGATGACCTTGAGGAGCATTCTCCGGCGCGACCCCATGGACGCGGATCTGGGGAGAGAGAGGGTTGAGGTCCGAGCGAGGAGGATCTCGGGAGATTTTGCGCTTCGGTTTCTGATTTGCTTTGGGATTGGAGTGGCAGCCGTGTGTCCGTTGTCACGGAAAAGCCAGAGGGCGTTTTGATGGAAGGCTGTTCCACCTGTTTGTTTGGATGGATGCGCTGCCGGGAAGAGTTATTGATTATTCCGTCAACTAGTTTCCAGGTCTGAAAACTACAACAGCCGTACTGTTAAGAGGAGATACTGTTTTTGTGTGATATAAAAAAGAAAGAAGATACTCAGGTCAAAAAGAAAAGAGGAGATACTCTTTTTGTTATCTGTCATGAATACATAAACTATACGGAGATGTAGAATTAGTCCAGTTGATGGACATGTTCTACCTACAGTTACTATTGCGACGCGGATCATCCACGTCTAAGTAACGACATAATTGACGCAAAAATTGAGCACTTGTAGTGCCGACTGTCTTTTTCTTTGATTTGAGGAGTGAGTGACGAACTGCCGACTCATCGCAATATATCTCTAAATAACGCGACTTACAAATGTCATCAACGAAGTTGAGCTAAGATGTAGTACACTAGTAGCTGTGTTTTGTTTTGGGGCTACGCTAAGCATGTGGCACCTAATGTCAGTTCAGTAAAATAATAATTGGCATAATACAACGGGAAACACAACACCGTACAAGTATTCAGCAACCGGCCAGCACCTTTCGTCAACCAAATGCTAAATATTACGCGAGTACTAGTACCTGGTTTTGTCTTGGAGTGTATCATATCCCAACTAACTAACTGGAGCTGCATGATTGCGGCGATACAGACCAGAAACATAGGGATACTTCAGCCAGCAAGAAACAAAATGAGGGAGAACAGAGCAGCATACAGGCTGGTCCAACGAAATCCATGCGTGTATCTCTCTGGCTCCTTCTCTGAAGCCAACGGCATCTCTTTCGGCATTAGCTATCTTCTTGATAGGGTCGAGCTCGGATTCAGAATAAGAACAGCTAATGTTCAGAAAAGTTCAGAGCAGCACCAATCTTGCATGGAGGTTAACTAATTCAGCGATTACAGAGAGGCATGTCTCGCCAGCCAGAACACGGCGACTAGGGTTTCAACCCAAGGAGAAGACATAACCATTACACGCTCAGATCCGAGCTATATATCAGATAGAATCGCGATAAGCAAGAGAGCGGGTAGGGAAAATCTGGAGGTGTAAAGGTGGTCTTGTCGGAATTCAAATAGCGACCGATAGGTCCATCCAGGCCGTTCGTTTGATTATCTACGGCGTCAGATGCTTGCCCTTGTTGCGAAGCGGTAAGTAGCGGTGACCAACCTATGATTGTCGACAATGGATTCTTAACACTCAACATGTATAGATAGTTCACTTCAAAAAAAAATGTATAGATAGTTTGAGAGCAGCATCATGCTTAGGGAGGGCAGCTTCTTCATCTGTCTCCTCGTCATATTCAGTAACATACACAACTTGAATTTGTGTTTTTGTGCTAAACGTAGACGGATTTCTTATGGTCACGAAACCGAGTTCTTTGCACTTGTAACAAATATTTTTTAATCTAGCTTCATGTATTATATTTGCAAGGCCTTGTTGAGGACCAGTTTGCTTAGTAGGCTCGCAATATACTTGGTTTCGAGCAAGTTGATGCTCCTTTTGTTTCATATTACTCCGCATATAAGGTGTGGTTGAAGTCAAACTTTGCCAAGTTTAACCAATTATACAAATATATTATTATTTAAAAATCAAAATAATATCATTAGTACTTTAATGCAATATACTATTACATCATTTATATCAATTTTACAGAAATTGATATCGTATTATTAATAACTGGTCAAAGATTACAAAGCTTGATTTTGACCAAACCTTATCTACGAAGTAATAAGGAACAAAGGGAGTAGACTGGTTTACTAACAAACATGCTAAGACTGTTTGATCCTTCATGCATATCAAGTTGCATCTTGCATATCTTTAGGCTTATGATATTGTAAGGCATAACCATGGTCATAGGCTTTGATTGATCCCTGATCTTTGCCATTTCCACTAGGTTACTCTTGGTCTATGACCAAGTGATGATCAATACTGGTTTATTCCACCCTTTTGTGTGTCTGTGTATTCATGGTTGTGCAAATAGTGAACAAAACCATCTGGTTTGCTCATGATAATGGTATACCTCACTCCAACTCCTAGAAAATGGTGTTGGTGTAGAGGTTTTACTTTTGGATGGTTTCTGTGCTTGCCCTGCTCCTCCTGGCTAGCTGGTGCTTGATCTACTCTATGATTTGTTGCTCAACAGTCAGCAATTCTTGGTGGAACTGTTTCTGGATGGTTTTGTTGGCTATGTGTTCTTCTTGTTCTTGTATTCTTACCCTGGTGATGATCCTGTCGATGAGAATCCAGGGTTTGATGGTGAAAAGGTTTTATACTGTCTCCCTCATCACTTCCTTGATCGACAGCAGTGCTCTTCCTGGGTTCCTCTCCCCTGAACTGAGTGTGCTGTGAGACATGCAGTTGACCTTGAGCTGCCTGTGTGTGTGTGGCTTGGAACTTGGGCTTTGGCATGCTCAGCTCGGCAGAGTTGAGATTATCCCTCTCCATTTTCTCATTTCTACACTAACCTGCCAAGTGGCTTTGCCACTTGGCCTAACTCTTATTTATCTTTGTTGTTTTTCTTTCCAGGGATAGATGAGATGCTCAAGGATCTCTCCTTCAAGAGATTGATCAAGAACTACAAGATGAAGATTTAGTGTAGTGAAGCAAGTTTCCATTCTTTGTATTTTTCCTTTTCTATTTTTCCATTTATTCAATTTCTGTAATGTATTGTAATATTCATAATCCAATTGGAATATTGTAAATGACAATGTATATTGTGTGGTAATCAATAAAGCTCAAGGTTTTCTCTAGTGAGCTTTACTTATAATTTCTATTGTTTCAAATTCTTATTTATTCAATTGTTTATTGCATTATCCAAATTTGGATTATAATATTCTTGTTTAATGTTTGAATTTTGAAATTCAAACACAACATGTTACAATTCAATCATACAACTTAAGTTGAAATGGAATTTGTTCCCCTCTCTTCTCGAAAACCCTAATTGAGTTAATTGAGGTCCAAGTTTATCGCACTCTCGAAACCCTAACCCTATATGGTGTCGAGAGAGAAACTTGTCCCCCTTCGATGCAGTTTTTCTTTTAAAAGCGCGAAATCTCCCCAGATTTTACGATACAATGCACATCCCTTTCTAAGTTCTACCCCTCGATCGTCTCTAAACCTGGGATATTACAGAAGTGCACCGCCACCATGAGAATGCTTGCATACGGAGTACCTGCTGATACACATGACGACTACCTTCGCATGAGTGAGTCTACTGCCATTGAGTGCATGTACAAGTTTTGCCGAGCTGTGGTGGGAAAGTTTGGCAAATACTACTTGAGAGGGCCAACTGAAGAAGAGACTGCAAGGATCATGGCACAAAATACTGCCAGAGGATTTCCTGGAATGCTTGAAAGCATCGATTACATGCACTGGTCATGGAAGAACTGCCCGTTTGCCTAGCAAGGTATATACAAAGGACATCATGGATATTGCAGTGTGGTGCTTGAAGTTGTGATAGATTATGACATGTGGATTTGACATTTTTTCTTTGGCAAGGCGGGATCACACAATAACATCAACGTGTTGCGACGGACTCCGATGTTCAGCGAAACTAGTGGAAGGTCATGCTCCACCATGCAACCAGACCCAGCCCATAGGGCGGGGCAACGAGGCGGTCGCCCTAGGCCCCCGGGAGGAAGGGGCCCCGACCTAGGCCTGTTAGTCCGCCATCTTCCTACAGTTCTCCCAATCGGTCTCATCCGGAACTCCAATGCACTTCTCTTTACCTTTATCACTAAGTAGATCAAGTGCAAAGTAAGGATCTTCGTTCGGTGTACCTTACAAAAACTTTCTCATAGCTCACAGCAGCCTTCAACATAAAATATGTGGAGTTCCACCTAGTGCTGACATCAAGATTCAAGAACGCCTTTGTTACGGTCTTGCCCCAGGGCCCCCAATATCTATGGACCGGCCCTGCATGCAACTATGAGATCAATGACCACCAATATACCAAAGTCTATTATTTAGCCGATGGTATATATCTAAAATGGCCCACTTTTATCAAAACAATCTCGGCTCCATCGAGTCGGAAGAATTGCCACTTTGCTTCACGATAGGAGGCTTGCGGGAATGATGTCGAGCGGGCTTTTGGTGTGCTTTAAACTCAATTTGCAATTGTCCTGCACCTGCTCTAAGCTGGTCTCACGACCAAATGTGGGAGGTGATGCAGACTTGTGTGATCATGCACAACATGATCATCGAGGATGACCACAAGAATCATGTCAGGAGACATGTTGGTCCCTATGAGTGTCAGGGCCCTCTTGCGGAGGTTGATCATGAGTTGCCTGCAGATTTTGCTGATTTTCTCGCCATGCACGCAGAGATCTGTGACAGCAATGTTCACGAGTAACTTCAAAATGATCTTGTTGATCATATGTGGAGGATCAAAGGATTACCAGCAAATGCCGCGACACCTTGATCTAGCCCCATTTATTACATTTGTTTAGTTGTTTTATTGTTTGTTGTATTTTCGTTTAAAAACAATCTCGGCAAACATATTTATTTGTATGCTATATTTAATAAATGGTTGTGTTTTCGAAAACTCTATAAAAAAAGTTTGGAGCGGCGTTTGGGAGACGCGACTGGGGAGCAACGTCCCCTAAACACGGCACGAACAAAACACGTCCCCCAAACGCTCTATCCGGCGCCGTTTGGTGGACGTTTTGAGGGGCGCAGCTGGAGATGCTCGTAGATTCGTCCCCACAAGGAGTTTTCAAGTGGTTGTTGGCGTTCAGTCCGCCGTCCAAGCCTGTCAACCGGCCCCTGGAGAGTTTTTGGGAGTATTCGGTTGGGCTTGGAAACGACGATTTTTCAGCTAGTTTTTTTTTACAATCAATACCACATTATTCATAGTAATAAATAGTACATGGTAGAGATACACGAGCTGGCTCCAACTATTACAAAATAAAGACTAAAAGAAATCTTCGAGGTTTTTAAATTTTTTCTTCTTCCAGAACATAATCGTGTACTCTTCTGAAGGCGGCTAAAAATAGATAATGAACCATAGACCTGTAAAGTTCTTCTATAATTTTAATTTGAGCCGCAATACCAAAGTTGCGTGCACGCGCGCAACCATTAAAGCAGTCATTCAACATCGGCAAGAGTAACAACACCAGTATGTCAGGGAATAACAATCGACTAGCCTTGTAGATGAGTTTGCAGCTAGTTGCTGGTGTTAAGCCCGTCCAAGCCTGGCCTGCCAAACAACCCTGTAGAGTTTTCAGGAGTATTCGGTAGTGCTGGGAAAATACAATGCAAACACAGGAAAAGCTCTTGTGCCAAATGTGGCCTTGAGGGACAGTCAACCTTCCACACGTCATGCTAAAATTATTTTTCTTTCCATTTCGCTAGGAATTTTCCTCCAAGCATAACACTATGCCAGACGACAGCCAATGTAAGACCTCCGTCCCATGAATGTTGTCTGAGATTTATCAAAATTTAAATCTAGATGCATCCAAATTTTGATAAATCTCAGACAATCTTCAGGAGATGGAGGGTAGACCAAAAAAAAAAAACAATGCCAATGACACTGCATGAATCGGTGACGATATAAAAGAACATAGGCGCGGCTACAAAAAAACTATATATCTCAACAACATATGTTCTCTTTGTTCGGTGCAAGCAAGTCAGCTAGCAGCTTATGTCAACTCGGCTAAGATGGGGATTTACACATTTCCTGTCAATGAAACTTTCCAGCAAAAGAAAGGGGTCATGTAACTGAAGCTTCAGGTTCGCCGCCGTCTCTCTTTTTAGTCCCCATCTCCATCTCCTGCGTGTGATGATGGCTATCGCTGCCTGCGGTGGACGGGTCCTGGTGGCCGTGCTCGCTGCTGGACGGTGTTTGTTGGCTGCTCTGGAAGCTGCTGGTACCAAGTGCCATCTTCCTGAACTTCTTCAGGTCCTCGTTGTACTGGTTGGTGTCGTACTCGGAGCTTGCGTGTGATCCCATAAACCGACTGTGGCCAGGACGAACGCCTTCGTTCAGATCATCAAGTGATACATCGCCTTCCAAGGCCCGAACAACCTGTTTGTTACATCGAGGTTAGCTTCACTCCAGAACACAACAGAAATGAGGTCGAAGTAGAGAGATGAATTGTGTTGACGAGACTAGGATACAAAAGAAGAAACCGGCATAGAATGTACCTGGCTCATTCGTGGACGTCGCCGACCAGAATGGCGTACACATGCAGCTGCACAGGCTATCATCCTTGCCATCTCGTTATCATTGAACTCCGTCCCCAGCTGGGGATCAACTAAAGCATCGTGATTACCGTCTTGGAGTGCTTGCGTCATTAAAGGCCTTGCCTGCAGGGAGAAAGGGACATCATCAAATACAAATTGAACAAGAAATACTCCTTCTCCAAATAGACCCTTCTGTGAAAATAAAATGAGTAAAACTACAACAAGAAATAAGTTGACCCTGCAGTAACAGCACGGCGGACAACAAATTTCACTTACCCAGTCAACCAAGCTGTCATCCATATGCGCTTGTTTTGAACTTACAGGACGGCGCCCAGTTATTAGCTCAAGAAGCATTACTCCGAAAGAGAAGACATCTGATTTCTCAGTGAGCTTGCCAGAAGAAGCATACTCTGGTGCAAGGTACCTAAAGGCAAGGTCAAGATTATCAGGGCAGTAATTTTCATGCATCAGATCTTGCATGTTAGTTGCTACAACCTATCGACTGCTTACTAAATATACCATCTTTATTGAGCCTATATTTTCAAGCATTTGAGATAATATTTCACTACCCACAACACCACCACGCCAAAAAAAAAAGATAAGGTTTCACTGGAAGGTTGAACTTACCCAAAGGTGCCCATTACTCTGGTGGAAACATGGGTGTCATTATCAGGAGTTAACTTTGCAAGTCCAAAATCTGCCACCTGTAAAATGAAGGTATACTTTGTGAATTACGCAACCAACAGTCTGTATCAGTATGCTGATATTGACTCTATTTATAATGATTGGTTAGACATCAGTTTATCGCAACTGTAATCAGTTTCTGAATTTACCTATATCAACTAGTTTGACATTCAGGGTTACACTCCTGTACCAGCTACTTAGTTGGGGCCGGGGGAAAAGGAAGGCACGGCATTTTACATAGAAATGGAACAAAAAGAAATGCATATAGTACCTTAGCTTCAAATCTGTGATCCATAAGAATATTTGCTGCCTTTATGTCGCGATGAATGATCTTAGGATGGCCTGTGAAATAAAAATAGTAAAATCATGAGACAAACAGCTACATACCTTTTTGGTGAAAGAAAACTAAAAAGCATAACAACTAGGTATGGGTGTGAGCTCACAGTCTTCATGAAGATATGCCAATCCCTTCGCAGAACCCAAAGCAATACGTAGTCTTGCAGGCCAATCCATGGTTGGTCCACGCCTACCTGAAAAGAAAGTGAAAATAATCCTTAAGGCCTGAAAAAAATGTTCAAGAGAATATAGACCAAATGAGTATAGCAGATGTTTTGCATGAAAGGAGTTATGTGCACAGGTAATGCAGATTGTTTCGACATGAGCTTCAGAGCTATGCTTTCTGAATCTACATGAAAAGATAAGAAAGTATTGTCCTTTTTGAGAAAATCTGAGAAAAGGTAAAGGTTGAAGAAACGTGGGGCTAACCCTGATATCTACTGGAATGGGTATAGCTGTGCTTATTGTTACCATTAATGAAACTCTCTAACAGTTCAGGGAGTGGCCGGCAGCCTGCTATTTTATTCTCTGAACAATCAATTGCGAATTTAGTCGAACAAGGTTTCTTTTTCATAGCCAAAAAGTAAATAAAATTGTCTAATATCATAGGTCTAACTTTGTAACTCACCTGGATATTTACTAGCTCACAACTCATATGGCAGCTGATAATCATAAAAAGGAAATAACCAGGATATTTACGAAAAAAAGAACAAAACTTACAAAAGATGTCCTAATTTACTTCTATCGATAGAACTAAAAGGCATTTTAAAAGAGAAGACATGGTAATGATTAAAACACAGAAAGAAATCATACCATGTAAGTGGAATTCTAATGTGTTGTTGGGAACAAACTCATAGACAAGCAATCTCTTTTCTTCAGAAATGCAATAACCAACCAGTGTCACGAGATGTTTATGATGCACTCGGCTGATAATCTCAACCTCTGCCTGGAACTCACGCTCTCCCTGACCACTCCCATCTCTTAATTGCTTCACAGCAACTTCCGTGCCATCCGGAAGTACCCCTTTGTGAACAAATCCAAAACCACCTTGTCCGAGAAGATTAGCGTCAGAGAACTGGTCGGTCGCCACGGCCAAGTCTTCATAAGTAAAAGTGGACCTTGAGAAGCTGAGGGCGTTTCCAAGTGGCGATTGCGGGTTTCGGTTCTCACCGCCAGCTGAGTAATTTGAACCAGAACCGCTGCTGTTTACATTGACAGGAGGAGGAGCCGGCTTGGGGGGAGGATGTGAATGCATCTTCACCACATGGTCAGGTGGTGGTGGTGGAGGGGCATTGTGCTGCCAATTCTGGTACGCCCCACCGTATTGATCCCCTGCAGCAGAACAAGGATTGTCCTTAAAGATGTGAGCAACTCGTGTTGACAATAGCTATTGGTACAGAGGAATTCCCCTGTTGCAGAATCTAATCAAGAAGAAATGATTGCAGAAAGTTTGAGATTGAAGTAAACGCATTTACAATAGTACTACTCATAGATTAGGCTTACATAAAAGAGATTCCATGAACCCCAGAAAACAATGGCACAAATGCAGACCTAGTGCGTATTGTGTTCTTATTTTTTTTTTTATCAAATACCATTTGGAGTATCTCAAACACGGATGAGAATCCACATGATCACTGCTGTATTCTAAAATCAGCCATATTTAGGACTCGCAAATTAAGACACACATATTCTGCCGAATTTGTTGATGTTTTTTTATCTCCATAGAGTCATTATTACAAGATGATTAAATGATTCTCAGGAAGAAAAAAAAACAGGAACGTAAGTCACACTTGTACGTCAGAAGTCACGGCAAGAAGAGCAAACAATTGCAAGCGACAGCGATGTGACTTGGTAGTGAGACAAAGAGAGAGATCTGTATCCGCTGCGAGAGAAAGTCAAGGGTGGCCGTTTCACCTTTCAAGTGCGGCGGTGGTGGCGGCGGTGGCTGGTGGCCGTAGTAGTGCAGGTGGTGGGGCGGCGGCGGAGGCGGCGGGTGGTGCGGGTGGTGCCGCCTTTTCTTCTTGAGCAGGCAGAAGCAGAGCAGGCTGGCGAGCAGCAGCGCGATGAGGCCGCCCACCGCGATCCCCACCACCACGGGCGTCGTGAGCCCCGAGCTCGACGAGGACGGCGGCGAGGCCGCCGGGGGTGGCGGCGGGGACCTGTCGGAGGGCGGAGACGGCGTGGTCGACGGGGGAGAGGGCGTCGCCGGAGGAGGGGTCGATGGGGACGTGGGAGTGTTGCCGGAAGACGGCGCCGGCGCGGAGGGCGTGGGCGTCGCCGGCGGCGGCGGTGGCAGGGGAGAAGGTGGCGGGGAGGAGGCCGGAGGCGCCGGCGGGGGAGGTGAGGAGGAGTTGGCAGGGGGTGGAGCCGATGCCGCCGGTGGAGGCGCCGTGCGATTAGTCGGCGGCGAAGCCGGCGCAGGCGCGGCGGGCGGCGACGACATCGCCGCGCGCGCGCATGCGGCGTCAGAAACCCCGCCGCCTTCTTGGCTCGCTTTGCTTCCTTGCTAGTACTACTGTGCCGCAGCACTGCTCCTAGTGCCTGCACCAACTTGGGCAAGAAACCACCGGGGAGGGAAAGATAAGCTGGAAAGGAAGGGGACGCTTTTCACTCGCGGCGGTGGTGGTGGGGAATTCCGGAGATTGCGACTCGCTGGAGAAGAAGTGCTACTAGCACGTAGCAGCACTAGGTAGCTACGCGATCGAGGTGGGGAGTGGAGTCTAATGGTGACGCGACGGCGGAATAAAAGCGGGAGGAGAGGAGAGGATTGCAGACACGGCGAGCGACAGCGCGGCAGTGGCCGGTAAACGTGCGGCGCTACCTTCACGCGGCCCGGACTACCCGCGCTTTCAGCTCCCGCGAACCCCATTTCCCTGTACCCCGTGTCTCTCCGCCACCCGCCGTCGACCCACCTCCCGCCCCTGGCCGGCGGGCCACAGACTAGGTGATCCCGCGTGTCAGTGAAAGAGGTGGTACATTCACAATGGTGGCGAGGCGGTTGGTGGTGGGACTAGCTCAAATGTGGGGCCACTTTGTCATAAGACTGATCCCGCATAATCAGGTGCTTTCCGCTCAAGACTTCGCGTTTGCACCGCGCCGGCTACGCGACTGGTGAAGGCTGTTTGCTTCCATATGGACCCACTTTGTCATAAGAGTGATGCCACATGGAGAGCAGTTTTGGAAACGACAGGTGTCAGGCGGCATGTATGTCACGGGAGTCCAAAGATGCATGTGAGGAGAATGACTTGTCAGGCGTACACTCATAATTTTTTTTTGAAACAAAGTAAATAGTCGCAAACGCTTACAAATACGTACATACACTCACCACTATGAATACACATAGTACACCCTATCTCCGTGAGCACCTTCAAAGATTGAGTTTAACAAATCTAACTGTTCTTCAGATTAATGGAGTAACCACATCCACATCTCGTTGTCGATGGGAACGTTGTCTCCCGTTGAAAAAATATTTCGGTGGCGGTGGCGGCTGTTAGACAACATGTATACCGTATAATGTACGCCATGGTAGAGGCTTTTTCTACCCTATATAAACACGTAACACGAGCCAGGGAGAGGCATCGTTTCCGCCCATATGGTATCAGAGCCACCTCTTCCCAAACCCTAGCCGCCGAACGATCCCAAAAAATCACCGCCGCCACGCCGCCGCCCATCTGGCTACCGCCGCCGCTACACGACCCGCCGCCGCGGTGCTCTGCACTGCCACCGCCAAGACTACGACCTAAAACCCAACACACTGACGCCGTCCTAGCCCTCTGCTCCGGCCGCCGCCACAATACGACCCAAAAACTCCAAGACCTACGACCTAAAACACTCGCTGCCGCCTTGCCTTGTGCTTCCCGGCCGCCACGACACGACCAGCCGCTGCCCTAGACCTTCTCTTCGGCCGCCGCCACGACAACAACAACAACACGATCTGATGGCTTCTTCCTCGACGGTTCCCCTCGGCGTCATGCTCGGCGCTCCGCCGGCAACGAAGCTCACACGCTCCAACTTCCTCTTCTGGAAGACATTGGTGTTCCCCGCCATCCGTGGTGCCATGGTTATGGGTCTCCTTGAAGGTACTGACCGTGCACCTGCAAAACTCCTTCCTTCCAAGGACGCCGACGGCAAGGACATCACCATCGCCAACCCTGCTTATGTAGCATGGATGGCGCGCGACCAAGCAGTTGTGAGCTACCTGCTGCAGTCGCTCTCGCCTGAGCTCCTCCCCCACGTCTTCGGCCTTGAGACCACCGAAGCCGTCTGGAACACCATCACGCGCATGTTCTCCACTGCGTCTCCTGCCAAGGTGAACGCGCTGCGGGGAGCTCTCAACAACACCAAGAAGGCCTCCATGACTATGGCGCAGTTTTTCGCCAAGACGAAGGGCTATGCATCCGAGCTGGTCGCCCTCGGCAAAACCCTCGATGAGAGTGAACTCATCACATACCTTCTCAATGGCCTTGACGGGACATACAATGACACCGCCGCATCCGCTAATGGACAACCTGGTATCTCTGTTGATGAACTTTACGATCAGTTAACTGCTCATGATCTTCGTCATTCCATGCTCCAGGACACAGGCGACAGCTTCACTTCCTCTGTCAACCTGGTTCGTCGCGGCCAGGGTGACACACGCTCTCGTTGACACGCTGATGATGATGATCGCGGCCCCCGTAGCTGTGGCGACGGTGGCTACCGCCGCGATGCTGACTGTGGCTATCGCCTGATGACGATCGCGGTTTCCGCCGTGACGATGACCGTGCACCACGCCGTGATGATGACCGTGGCAATGGCAACCGCCGCGATCGCGATGATGATCGTGGTCCCCGTGGCCGTGGCGATCGTCGTGATGATGGTGGCTCCGTACGCCGCCGTGATGACTCCACTTGGCGCCGCCGTGATGATGGTCCCCGGCGTGATGGTGGTCGCCGTCGTCAGTCTCGTGCACCCACTCCGTTTGTGGATGTTACCTGTCAAATTTGTACTATTCATGGACATCCCGCAAACGAGTGTTGGTGGCGCTATCAAGACTGCAACAAGGAGGACTCCGATGATGAAGTGGAGCGCCAGGACAAATCTGCCAATGTCACCTCTTATGGAGTTGACACGAACTGGTATCCCGACACCGGTGCCACAGACCACATCACCAGTGAGCTGAGCAAACTCACCACCCATGAGAAGTACATGGGCCGCGACAATGTTCACACGGCCAACGGTCATGGTATGCAAATATCCCATGTTGGTCATTCAGTTTTGCATACCCCATATAGTTCTTTGCATCTAAACAACATCTTACATGTTCCGAGTGCCTCTAAAAACTTGCTTTCAATTCATAAACTTACACTTGACAACCGCGTTTTCATTGAGTTTCATCTTTTTTTCTTTTTGATTAAGGACCAGGCCACAAGGGAGGTTCTGTTTAAGGGTCCATGTCTTGGTGATCTTTACCCTCTACTTCCAGTCTATAGTGGGGGGCGCAAGGAAGCTTTCACCACAATAAAGCCATATTCATCCACACGGCATCGTCGTCTAGGCCATCCATCCTCCTTTGTGGTGCATCAAATAATTATAAAAAATGAACTCTCTTATTCGCCAGAAATAAATCCCTATGTCTGTGATGCTTGTTAGTTAGCTAAGAGTCACCAATTGACATACCCTGTATCTACTAGTGTCTCTACAGTTCCTCTTGAACAAGTGTTTTCTGATGTATGGGGCCCAACACCTGCTTCTGCTGGTAAACATGAGTATTATGTCAGTTTTATTGATGATTTTAGCAAGTTCACCTGGATTTACTTGCTTAAGAAACGTTCTGAAGTGTATCAAGTTTTTCTAAACTTTCAACAGTATGTTGAACGAAAGTTTGAAAGAAAAATTAAAACTATGCAAACTGATTGGGGTGGTGAATATGAAAAACTCAACAGTTTCTTTCAAAAGGTTAGCATAGTTCATCATGTCTCATGTCCACATGCTCATCAACAAAATGGTTCCGCTGAACGCAAATATAGCCATATATTTGAAGTTGGTTTGTCTCTTTTAGCCAATGCCTCTATGCCACTAAAGTTTTGGGATGAAACTTTTCTCAGCCACCTTCTTGATAAACCTTCTCCCTAGCAAAGTCATCAATTTTGAGACACCAGTTGAGCGTCTCATGAATACCAAACCCAACTACGAGTCTCTTCGTGTTTTTGGCTGTGCTTGTTGGCCAAATCTTAGGCCCTACAACAAACAAAAAGTTGCCTTTTGATCTACACGTTGTGTTTTCCTTGGGTATAGCCCTCTTCACAAAGGTGTCAAATGTCTCGATGTTAAGACTGGCCGTGTCTATATCTCTCGTGATGTTGTGTTTGATGAGCAAGTTTTTCCCTTTGCTGAACTTCATCCTAATGCTGGTCGTCGCCTTCGCAACGACATTCCTTTACTTCCCACTGATGCATCTTCATATAGTTCCACTATTGGGGATGCACAAACTCATGACTACATGCCTTCGCCTATTGTGCCTGTTGTTGCTAACCATGATCAGGTACATCACGAAGATGCAGTTTACGATGATAGTGCTTCTGATTTTGATCAGTCTGATGAAAATTTCGCTGAAAATGACCAAGAAATGGCTCCGGTAGAGCAAGAGCAAGACCCTGCCCCGTCTACACCGCCATGGGGCAACGCCGGCGCGTGATCCCAGGCGGATTCGCCATCCTCCTCGGATCGGCTGCCGCCAGATTCTCCTAGCCCCGCTAATGATTGGTTGCCAGCCCGAGACAGTGACGCCGCGCCGTGTCTGCTGCTGCCACGCGTCCGCGCTAGCTCGGCTCCCGCGTCGCCTCTTCCGCTCCGCGCCGAGCCGTCGCAGGAGGCACGTGCTCCAGCCTCCTCTCCAGCGACCACGCCCCCGACATGCGACACTGCAGAGCTCCAATCCGCGCCCGCCCCGCCTGCACCTGCTGCTGCTTCGGCAGCTACTGCTACGGGATCTTCTACAGCACCAGCGCCTGTGGCTTCCTCTGCGCCGGGTATGCGTACACGCCTACAGCAAGGTATCCGTCAGCCCAAAATTTATAAGGATGGTACCGTGCGCTACGGATTACTCACATCTGCAGGAGAACCTCAACATTTATCTGAAGCTCTTTCACATCCTCAATGGCGTGTTGCAATGGAGGAAGAATACAATGCTCTTTTGAATAATAATACATGGCACCTTGTTCCTCCTGTTAAGCATAAGAACTTGATTGACTGCAAATGGGTATATCGCATCAAAAGACATTCCGATGGCACTATTGACAGGTACAAGGCTCGTCTCGTTGCAAAGGGATTCAAGCAAAGGTTTGGCTTTGATTATGAAGATACCTTTAGCCCTGTTGTTAAAATAGCTACCATTCGCACTGTTCTGGCCCTTTCTGTTTCCAGAGGCTGGAGTCTTCGGCAGCTAGATGTCAAGAACGCGTTCTTACATGGTGTTCTGGAAGAGGAACTTTAAATGCGACAACCCCCTGGCTTTGAACATCCTGATGCTCCAACTTACATATGCAGGCTTGATAAAGTGCTATATGGTCTGAAGCAGGCTCCTCGTGCTTGGTTCTCAAGGCTGAGTTCCAAGCTTCATGATCTTGGTTTTATTCCCTCCAAGACTGATACATCTCTCTTTATATATCACAAGTCTACCATTATGATCTATGTTCTGGTATATGTTGATGATATTATTGTGACCAGTTCCTCTGATGCAGCCATGGATATCCTTCTCAAGGAACTCAATGTTCATTTTGCCATAAAGGATCTTGGTGAGCTGCATTTCTTCCTTGGTATTGAGGTGACACGCTCTTCCCATGGACTGGTTCTCACACAACACAAATATGCTACTGATCTTCTTGAAAAAAAGTTGGTATGAAAGACTGCAAGGCCTCGCCCACCCCCCGCTCCTCCACAGATAAGCTATCTCTCACTGAGGGGGAGCCACTGGGCACTGAAGGTAGCACAAAATATCGCAGCATTGTGGGAGCTCTTCAGTATCTCACATTGACTCGTCCAGATATATCATATTCAGTCAACAAAGTGTGTCAGTATTTACATACTCCTATGACATCTCATTGGACTGCAGTTAAGAGGATTCTTCGCTATGTGTCCATTCTTGCCCATTTTGGTATTACATTTCAGAGATCATGATCTATGTTGTTGAGTGCTTTCACAGATGCAGACTGGGGAGGAGATTTAGATGATAGAAGATCCACTGGAGGTTTCGCCATTTTCGTTGGACCAAATCTGGTCTCATGGAGTTCTCGAAAACAACCAAAAGTGTCTAGATCAAGTACAGGAGAAGAATACAAGGCTCTAGCCAATGCTACAACTGAGCTCATTTGGGTTGAGTCCCTTCTCCGTGAGCTTGGTGTACCTTGTTTATGGTGTGACAACTTAGGTGCTACGTTTCTGTCTGCAAATCCAGTCTTCCATGCACGCACCAAGCATATTGAAATAGACTTTCATTTTGTTCGTGAACGAGTGGCAAGGAGACAACCGGACATCAAGTTCATATCAAGCAAAGATCAAGTAGCAGATGGGTTTATCAAAGCTCTTCCTGTTGTACGCTTACATGAATTTAGACGTAATCTAAATCTTCATAGAAGTTTAGATTAAGGGGGGCTGTTAGACAACATGTATACCGTATAATGTACACCATGGTAGAGGCTTTTTCTACCCTATATAAACATGTAACACGAGCCAGGGAGAGGTATCGTTTCCGCCCATAGCGGCGGCCCTCCCATCGAAGGACGGAGGGATGGAGAGGGCTTCGTGATGATGCTTCATGGGAGGCGGTAGGGCGCATGCTGAGGACGCCGGGTGACACGGCCACGGTGGTCATGGCCTGATGCACTTCACCGATCATCCTGGAGGAGTGGGTGGAGGTTGGTGGCCTTCGCCTCCAACGGCGGTTCAGCGGTGGCGGTGATCAGGGCCAGATTTTGGCCATCTTGACCCCAATCGGCGCAAGAACCATGGCTTCGGCAAAGCCATCTTCGGTGCTCCGTGCCGCCTTATTCTTCTCTGGTGATCCAGCAAGATTGACTGACGGCGTTGGGGCTGCTGGTCTCACAAATAATGGTGGTGGTCCTAGGATTCCTCTCGCGCCAAGACGAAGATCCACCTGATGCATGTCCTTCTGGATTTGGCTAGAGTGTGGAGTTCCGGAAGGCTCCGCCGGTGAATGTAACAGTGCGCCTTATGCCCGGAGTTTGCTAGATCGGGTGGTATTTAATCGTGCGCACCCATACTTTTATTTCAAATGTTTGGTTCTGGAGGGAGCGGCTTGAAGCTCTGTTCTGTGTTGCCATTAGATGACTTTCTAGTCCATAGTGAAATCAGAGGCGAAGAATATCATGAGGCCGGATTGGAGGAATAGCAATGGAGGTTCGAGTCTCTGCGATGTTGCGGGACTTGCTCGGTATTCTGGATTTGGCAGCAGCAGCATGCAAGTGGGGGAGGCATGAGAGGTGAAGTTCATAGTCTTACCTTTCAAGGTGAAAATCCAAGGTCTAGCCTTATTCGTGTATTTTACATAATCAATATAGCGACTCATATGATTAGTTTTGAATGATATTTGCCACGATCCATCATTATTTATGCTTTTTCCGTTGTTTTAAGGGACTTTCCTACAAAGTTCTTTCATTGGTATTTACGTTCTGGGAGGCAGAAAACCTCATTTTTCTTATTTTTCTGTTTCAAGGACCTTCTGGACACCTAAAAAAGGAAAAATACCCGATCAGTTTTTCATAAAGAGAAGGACTGTGGCCCAAAGAAGCACGCGAGGGGAGCCATGAGGGCCAAATGATCCTAGGTGGCGCGCCTTACTTAGTTGTGCGCGCCACCCTGGCCCGTTTGGGCCTCGAGCATCGCCTCGGCCCCCCTTTTTATAGACATCTCCGTCTCGCCAGAAACCTAAGCAATATTTTTTCCAAGATTTATTGAGGCGGCGGCGGAGGTGAAAGTCCTCTCCTACTCCAGGAGAGGGTTGATCCTGCCGCACTAGAGCCTCCGGTGAAGGGGAAATCGACGCCATCATCATCACAACTCCTCCTTGACGTAGGGGGAGGCATCTCCATCAACATCTTCATCAGCACCATATCACCACCATCACCATCTCCGAGATCAACTTCATTCCACTCATACTTTGTGATAGATAGAACCCCAGATACTGTGTTAAGTGTTATTGCATGATTGTGATTGGCATCTTGTCTTTATTTGGTGGAGAGATTATATTTTCATATCGTGTTGTAATCATTATGCCTCTGATCCACACCATGTTTGGCACTTGTGAGTACTGAGTAGTTCCCCATGTTCCTGATGGCATATGATGATCTGATCTGGCTATGATTCTGTATGATGTGCAATGAGTATTTCGTCAAATTTTTATCATTTATGTTGTTCTATGATGGTTTTATGCGAACGCGAATGCATATTATTTCACCTATATGGGATCATAGGGCTGCACTTTAATGTAATGATGAGAGTTTGAAGGGACGGAATGATAGAAACCGTTTTCCAATACTCTGAGTGTTGCATTAGAGAGGTTCATGTCGGGGACCAATAAACTAACTGCTCTGATGAGATATTTATGTCTTAATGATTCCTATACTTGCTCATGAAAATGGCTCTAGGACCCATCATAAGGGGTGTACTTGCTCATATCTATGGCTATGGCTAATTTAGGCTCCATCCCTAAGGAAATAAAACTTGACATGATATTCACCATGTTGTGTACAAATCTAAATGCTAGGAAATCAATTCCGCCCTCGGGAACACTTGTCACATATAAGTTCACACACACACACTTGAGCTTGTCCTCTTGCTGCATAGAGGATTGGGCTTTCTCTCAATGAGAGTATTTACATATTGCTATTTACTTTCAGTACTTTATTTTATTGCAAACTATACACCCAAAACACCAAAACTATTGCATCATTTTTATTGTTTACTTGTCAAACGTGCTAACCAATACCTTCAGCTCCTCATGGGTTCGACAACATTTTTATTGAAAAATACTACAATTGATCTCATGCAGGGAGCCATCATAGCCTTAATTGGTTGTGCATGGCAATGGTCTTGTTGTGCATGGCAATGGTCTTGTTGAAGCGATTGTTTTGAGAGCGGAGACTCAGGGTGAAAACCTAAGATCTTTTGATCGGGCGACGACGACGCTTGTGCACTGTTCCCTTCTTGGCGGCGTCACTTTTGGAGAGGCTGGAGTTCAGGTGTTGTTTTGGTGGTGGTTGTATTGTTGCTGGTAAGGGCTGGAGTACCGTAACATGACTTTTTTTCTTAGTTTTTTTTGTTTTTTTTGTTGTGTGCATTCGTACTTCCATTAGGGTATTGCATTGTTGCATATGCTGGGTGTAATTGGTATCTTTTTATATTAATATATTCCCTTTATCGAAAAATTGTCATTGGCTTGTCAACGATAGTGCCATGAGTGGGGTCCTCAAGGATAGGGTTAGTAGTGGTACTATAGGATGGGATGCTCGGGATGTAGAGAGTTGGCGAGTTTCCCAGGTTCATGTCTCCTGGATGGAGGATCGCTACGTCCTGCTAGAAATTTAGTATACTCTCTCCATTCTGATTTGCTCTACATTCTAGGAAGAATAAGGTAAATAAGTGTTGCATTTATTAGTACTACTTAGATATGTGAACAACCAATCTAAGATAAATTGAAAATAAAAACATCCAATAAAGAAAGCTGAACGGACAGTAGCGGACAAGAGGGGGTGAATGGACGCTACTCAAATTTTGGATTAGCAAAACCACTTCGTTTTCAATGTTATTGTTGACAAAAAGCTATAATGCAAAAGTACATGTTGCAAGGATGCGTTATGTGCTTGCCCTCATGGATGTTCACTACCCTGCTATAAAGGTGTCATACCTAGGGTTCGATGAAGGTAAGCACCTAACCAATTACATAGTCCGGCATAATCTATCCCGTCAAGTACGCAATGTCTTTTACTTTAAGTCTCCGTCTTGCTCAACCTTCTGGAATCCGGCTTGGACATCCTTAGTCGGCGGGGCCTCCATCTATTAGCAATTGGGCTGCCTTGATAGGTGTATGCCTTAGCCACCCAAATGGGCCACCAGAGCTTGCTAATCCAAGTGTCATGACTCATGTCGTGGTATACCCTATTCGGCATAACCTCGATGATCCTAATGAGCCTCAAAAGTTGAGTCCAACTAGGAACCCTATATAAGTGAGATGGATATATAGGTCCCAATCCTAGCTGTAGCTTTGACATCACTCCCAAATTGGGCAAGATCGGATCTAGCAGTCCTCTACCATGTGGTCCACTCCTCATAAAGGCGTTGCACGTGTGGCGCTCAAGGTGAAGTTGTGCGTGTACCAGGACGAGTTGTTCGTGTGATTGGACTTCACTGCCCCGATGCACTACAACAAGTTATGCATTTGCGCGTCTAGTGGTAATCATCGTGGCCTGTCTCCTCGGCTTGATCGATATTGTATTTACCACGTAGGAAAAGGTTTTTGTAGCAAGTGTTGTATCTCTACATAGCCCAACATTAAATTGCATTGGGTGTTTTATGTTGTTTGTGATGTACTTTCAACATTTTCAGTTACGGTTTCTGGGGATTTGTTGTACAACTGAAACATTTTATTTTGTTTGAGTATCTGAAATGTAGCAACATTTTGTAACGACCTTAGGTCACGGGAAAATATCATAACAATGCTACATAAGCACAAAACGTGTTGATTTGAGAGAGATCAATGTAGCAATAATATGACCCGAGTGCTGCCTAGTTTGACCCTTTTCTATTATTATAAGGGGCAAACTCCACTTCTTACTCTCAAGACATCATAAATTATTGAAGAAAAACATACACATTCGAAGAGATGTTGTTATTTATACTTATTCATTATTCCATAGTATTCCATACGAGGGCGTTTGGACATTGTCAATAATATTGAAAAAATAGAGGGCAATAATCGGAAATTCAATTCGGCTCCAGGGTGCATATGCTCCCTCTATCAAAAAATTATATTTCGAAATATCGAAAAAATTTGACAAAAAATTCTACATGTACATCTCCACAATATACATACGTTCGTCAAGTTTCGCGAGGAACCAATATGTTTTGTGGTCTGTGTAAAAAAGAGAAAATTTATCTCCTGAAAAGCCTTATTTTCAGCATTGGATTTTGTCTTTTTTATACACGTCACACGACAAGTCGGATTTTTATGAAACGACTTTGTGAGCGTGTAGCACATGAAGATGTACGTTCAAATTTTTTGATTCAATTTTTTGAAATTTCAAAATGTATGTAACATGCATTTCAAAATAAAGGGAGCATATGCTCCCATGTGCCAAAACATCATTCTCGGGCAATAATATTGAAAATTGATTAAATGAAATATGTCATGCCATGGAAATCATAACTCATTTTTAACTCCGAATTGAGTGGGCTTTGTTCCATTGATACTCCACATTGTGGTAATTTTTTTAATGCAAATTGGATTAAAACCGTAGTTCAATACTTGAGATTCCTAAATAAGATTGACTTTTGGCATTACTCTTACGAGGAGCCTGACTATTAATGAATTGTCTCTCCTCCACATTCCCAGTTATCCTATGTGACGAGACTAAGAGTGGTCTTTGTAGACGCACTAATTATCCGTCCAGTAAAGAGAAAAACTTAAATGAGATTGCACTTAGCATGTTTTGCTATCTTACATTTTCTTAATATCTATTGGCTTAATTCGGGCCAGGTTGAGCCATTTTCTGCAATATTGCTTGATGTCGACAAAATTTATGTGGACATGACTGGTACGTATGATCGATCAAATGATGTGGATGGAGCTAGACTTTTAACGTTTCGAGTTTATAGCATGATTACTTGATGTTTCGTTCATTGATATCTTTGATCAATACTTGCGATGTCGATCAAGCAGATATGGGTACGGAAGCATGGCCATCCATCCACTGGCTTTTCATCACCGATCATGGATATGTTGCATGACGTGCAAGATTGAAGAAACTAAAAAGAATGGCTACATAGAGCGGGCGGTCAATCAACAGCCAGTACAGGTCTGATCGTTATCTTTCAAAAATCCTTACATAAAGTTAGGCTGTGGTCACACTTTTGTATTCCGTACAAAAATACTTTGGGTAGCTATGGTATTATGTGTGATAACTAACTCATGATCTGCCAAAAAGAATCATAATAAACGCCATGATTTTAGTTCAAAAATGTTTTAATCTATGGATCAGAGGGAGTAGTAGAGAATTAGAGATATGGTCGGTGTAATTTGCGTATATATGTTTCAGACTGCAGAGGCACATATTATATCCGCCATCACGAAAAGGTAGTGTCAAGGTAGTAGCATGGACTGCACATCTCAGATAAGTTTCTAGGCACTGATTAAGCTTTTCTATTTGTCCATCTGTTTGAGGATGGTTGGCTGTGCTCATGTTCATCTTGGTGTCAAAGAGCTTGAACAGTGCTTGCCATATCTTGCTCACGAAGACTGGATCTCGATCAGAGATAATAATGGAGGGAAGGCCATGGAGCTTATATATTGTGTCCAAGAACTTTTGTGCCACTGTCATGGCAGAATAGGGTGTGTGAGAGGTATGAAATGACCATACTTAGTGAATTTGTCGATGACAACCAGAATACAGTTGTAGGAGCCTGACTTAGGCAATCCATCAATAAAGTCCATGCTAATGGCGCACTAAGCTTCTGTGGGGATGGGTAATGGATCCAAAAGGCTAGGTAAACGGACATGCTCTGACTTCTCTTGCTGGCAAATTTCACACTGTTGGACATATGTCTTGATGTGTTGCTTCATCTTAGGCCACGCAAACAATGCTTTGATGCGTTGATAGGTTCCCAGAAAACCAGAATGCCCCCCAACACCACTGGAATGCAAAGAGAGAAGTATCGCCTGGTGTGCTTCACTGTTGTTACCAATCCATACACGATCCTTGTACCTAATGAGGCCATTGCACAATGCATATCCTTTTGAATTAGGGTTGTCGAGGCTCAACTCCTGTAGAAGCAGTTGAGCTTGTGCATCTTTGAGATATCCTTCGACAATGATTTCTAGCCATCTGGGACGAGCCAGCAAAATGTTGCAGAGCTCATGAGCAGCAGGGTTGCGAGAGAGAGAGCGTCAGCCGCGGTATTGTCCATTCCTTTTCTGTATACCGGCCTGTACTGTAAACCCATAAGCTTCACAAAAGCTTTCTGTTGCATCTCCGTTGTGATCTTCTGATCGGCCAAATGCACTAGGCTGCGGTGATCTGTAATAATGGTGAATGGTGCCTGTTGCAAGTACTGGCGCCATTTTTACAGCCAACAATATGGCCAGACTGTAGGATAACGTTGCATAGAAAACAAAAATTTTCCTACCGCGAACACGCAATCCAAGCCAAGATGCAATCTAGAAGACGGTAGCAACGAGGGGATGATCAAGACTAACCCTTGAAGAGATTCCAAAGCCTATAAGAGTAGGCTCTTATTGCTGCGGTAGACGATCACTTGCCGCTTGCAAAAGCGCGTAGAAGATCTTGATCACGATCGGTTCCGGCGCCACGAACGGGCAGCACCTCCGTACTCGGTCACACGTTCGGTTGTTGATGAAGACGACGTCCACCTCCCCGTTCCAGGCGGGCAGCGGAAGTAGTAGCTCCTCTTGAATCCGACAGCACGACGGCGTGGTGTCGGTGGTGGTGGAGAAGTCCGGCGGAGCTTCGCTAAGCGTGCGGGAACTATAGAGGAGAGAGGGGCGGCTAGGGTTTGGGAGGGGCGCCGGCCATCTAGTGGTGCGGCCACCTTGTGGTGCTTTGGTGTAGCCGGCCCCCTCCCCTATGCCCCTCATTATATAGGTGGAACCCCAAGAGGTGGTGTCCAAGTCTTCGAATAAGACCCGAACCAAAAACCTTCCATAGGGAGGGAAACCTAGCCAAGCTAGGACTCCCACCAAGGTGGGAGTTCCACCTCCCATATGGGGGTGGCCGGCCCCTAAGGGGAGTCCACTTGGGACTCCTCCCCCACTAGGGTTGGCCGGCCATGGAGGTGGAGTCCCATGTGGACTCCACCTTCCTTGGTGGTTTCTTCCGGACTTTTCTAGAACCTTCTAGAACCTTCCATAGAACCTTCCGCGACATTTTATTTCACATAAAATGACATCCTATATATGAATCTTATTCTCCGGACCATTCCGGAACTCCTCGTGATGTCCGGGATCTCATCCGGGACTCCGAACAAATATTCGAACTCCATTCCTTATTCAAGTTCTACCATTTCAACATCCAACTTTAAGTGTGTCACCCTACGGTTCGAGAACTATGCGGACATGGTTGAGTACTCACTCCGACCAATAACCAATAGCGGGATCCGGAGATCCATAATGGCTCCCACATATTCAACGATGACTTTAGTGATCGAATGAACCATTCACATACATTACCAATTCCCTTTGTCTCGCGATATTTTACTTGTCCGAGGTTTGATCTTCGGTATCACTCTATACCTTGTTCAACCTCGTCTCCCGACAAGTACTCTTTACTCGTACCGTGGTATGTGGTCTCTTATGAACTCATTCATATGCTTGCAAGACATTAGACGACATTCCACCGAGAGGGCCCGAGAGTATATCTATCCGTCATCGGGATGGACAAATCCCACTCGTTGATCCATATGCCTCAACTCATACTTTCCGGATACTTAATCCCACCTTTATAACCACCCATTTACGCAGTGGCGTTTGATGTAATCAAAGTACCTTTCCGGTATAAGTGATTTACATGATCTCATGGTCATAAGGACTAGGTAACCATGTATCGAAAGCTTATAGCAAATAACTTAATGACGAGATCTTATGCTACGCTTAATTGGGTGTGTCCATTACATCATTCATACAATGATATAACCTTGTTATTAATAACATCCAATGTTCATGATTATGAAACTAATCATCCATTAATCAACAAGCTAGTTAAGAGGCATACTAGGGACTTCTTTGTTTGTCTACATATCACACATGTACAAATGTTTCGGTTAATACAATTATAGCATGATATATAAACATTTATCATAAACATAAAGATATATAATAATAACCACTTTATTATTGCCTCTAGGGCATATCTCCTTCGAGTCTCCCACTTGCACTAGAGTCAATAATCTAGTTTACATTTGTAAAGATATAACACCTTGGCCTTATGGTGCTTTATCATGTATTGCTCACGGGAGAGGTTTTTAGTCAACGGATCCGACACGCTCAGAAACGTATGTATTTTGTAATTCATTTGCGTCTCAACGCATCACTCATTTCCAAATGAGTCGACATTAAATATGTTTGGTCTTTTGGTGGAACCTTAATTCCGCGGTCTGAAATATGTCACTAATATTGTCACACACAATATAGCTTCAAAGTTCCGACTCCGTCGGAAATACACCAAGTTCTCAAAGAACCTCATGACTTAACATCCTTTGTTATTGTCAAAACAATGACATACTCGCCTTCTTTTGTAGAATCCGTCACAATATTTAGAACTCTTCTAAATCTAGCATAGACAACTTCTAGCTTATTGTGCTACTTTTAAACAACACTTAATCTAATTTGAGATTGAAATTATATTTTATATGTGACAAAACCAATATCGGTGTAACACCTTACAGCGATTTGTTTGTCATTTCTTCATACAAAAATATATATATATATATATCCTTAGTTCTTCTAAAGTACTCAAGGATATTCTTATTGTCGTCCAATGATCATCATATGAATCATTCTGGTATATGCTCATAACACTTTATAGCACATGATATCTGATTGTGTACATATTATTCGTGATCTATAATCACTCATGTGTTTTTACTCATTGAGTGTCAGATACACTCAAGTCTTGTTAAAACTTCACATGACAAGAACATTTTCTTAATATTTCTATATTGAACTACTTCAATATCCATCATATGTACTTTGACTTAAACTTATTTATGTGTTTCAATCTATCTTCATAGATCTTGACACTAAATTCGTTTCAGATCCATATCCTTTCATTGAAGTTAATTCTCAATGAAACCTTTTTAATCAAGTATATAATTACATCATTTATAACCAACTATATGTCACCTACATAAAGTATTATAAATGTGTCTTAGCGCTCCCACTTAATTTCTTGCAAATGCAAGTCTCTTCATCGTCTCCGATGAAATCAAAAACTCTTTGACTATTTCATCTAGTGAAGATTCCAACTCCGTGATACTTACTTCATCCAATTGAAGCTTGTATACCTATCTAGTATTCCATGGACCAGCAAAACTCTTGGTTGTATCTTGTATACACCTTTAATACATACTTCGATAAGTAATGTATTTTGCCATCCTACTAGCATATCTCATAAAAGAAATATGTAGTGATTACTAGAATAATCCACATAGACTATAAGCATTGCTACGGAAGATCTAATCTTATCGTATTCAACTCTTTGAACATTGTCGTAAACAATTTTTCGATAAATCAAGCTTTCTTCAAGGATATTTCATCCAAGTCTATTAATTTCATAGATCCATTTACTTTCATAAAGTATTCATCTATCTTGGATTTCATGGCGCATGGCCATTTTAACGGAGTCAGGGCCCATCATAACTTCTTTGTTTTGTAGTTGGTTTATCATTGTTCAAAATCAATCCTTTGTCCACAAATCATTTATTTGATCACAAAGTAAACCATACCTACAAGGTTCAATATGTACTTCGATCTCCATGGCTAAAACACTTTGTAGTCATGAGAGCCATGATCGTCGTGGCCGCTTCCGAAACTAATTCCGATGCTTGCGCTACTCGATCATTATGCTCGAGTTCATAAACCTTATCAAATTATATTGTCCTCCCACTCAAATACTTCACTCGAAACAATTTCTCGGAAATAAGAAACATTGACAAACACTTTTGTCTTTATCTTGTGGGAAGAATTCCCAATTAAATCTCCGGGATAACCAACAAAGACATTCATCCGATTTTGGTTGACTATTAGGATTTATACCCATGCCATAACTTGTATGGTGTCATTTCAACGGATCATGATGATGCTCTATTCGATGTAAAAGCGGTAGTCACTAAAGCATAATCCACAAAAATATAATGGCATCAATATTTTATCTCATCATTGATCCAACAAAGTTTGGATATATCTCTTGGATACTTCATCATCACTATGATACTCCAAGAAACGTAAGTTGTAGAACAATTTCATAACTCTCTTAGATGTTCGCTAAAACTCGTAATTCAAATATTTTCCACCATGATCCAATCATAGATATTTGACTTTTCTATTACGATGATTTCCACTTCATGCTGAATTTTATTTGAATCCAATCAAATGTTTCAAACTTCTTCCTTATCGAATATATCCTCATTTATATACTCAATTTGGAAGTTTTCATGAAGTAGAAGAATCTCCCGCACACAACTATGCCCAATGAACCACATACATCAGCATGTATGTTTCCACTAAGTTAGTTGCCCGTTCAACTTTTGGCCTATGAACGGTATTTTAGTCATTCTTTTTAGAAAAGATTTGCAAGCGCCAAATGATTCAAAAATCAAATGACTCCAAAAAAAAACATTTGCATGGAGTTCCTTCATGCATTCCTTTCTAACATGACCTAAATGGCGGTTCCACAAATAAGTGGAATTCAAATCATTTGCCTTATGGCATTTTAGCGTCGATTTTATGTATGTGTGTTTCACCATTAAGATTTATAATAACTTATCCATCGTACATGGAGTAATGTCATAATTTGAACAACTCATTGTTTTCATTTGACCGAGCAAAATAACAATTATTAAGTTCTTTATTATAAATTCTAAGGGCTAGATAGAATGCCAACGACGAACATAATAACACTTTATTTTGTTCCAGACGTGCATTTCTATCATATTCCTTGTCAGTCACTTAGGCCATTGTATTCTTGTATTGCGTTGTTTTGTATGACACTTCATACCAACCAATATAGTACTAATACCCAAGAATTTCATAGTGTGACCTAACTAGGAATACAACCATAACATGTATATCATTTATATACACCTGAGCTAGACTTTCTAGTCTTTTCTTTCTTTCTGCCAAAATATCTTTTGCAGTTTCTCTTTTAGCTTTCCTCATTATTCAGAAAAACACTTCAACATTAAAAACTTCTAGGTTTGTTGGTCTAATACCAATAACCTTGAGGTTCTTATTTTGAAGTTGATCATCACATGACAAGTGTTCTAGATTTCACTATTAGTAACTTTGTAATATGATGAACAATTTCACTCATAATTTTATCCATCAATTCATGACAACTTTCCGAGACCATGTCTGTACATGCTAGGCTCATAAAGTTTAACCTTAGTATTTGCATGTGCAAATCTGGCTTGCACCCGTTGTAAGCACACGTAGAATCTATAACACCCGATCATCACGTGATGCTTCGAAGCGACGAGTCTTAGCAACGGTGCATACTAAGGATGATAACTTCATGGATATGCGAATATCATTAGTGCCCCAATAGTTGGAGGATTGTGACGTCCGGCGTCTTCAACCTTCATACATTCCCATAAAACTTATGAGTTTATGTAGTCTCACCAAATTTTTATTCTATCATCTTGCAATAAGGTCTTAGATATCACATATATCTCGTATCTTGATTATTTCGAAAACTAAATTTTCAGCTCCTTACTTTTCAAACAGATTTGAACTTCAAGTTTCACGGAGACAAGATAACTTTAGGTACTAATTGAAACCATAGCTCTCCGAATCAACAAAGTGAGTTTCACTAAAAGTTTGCAATAGGACTTAATCATTTCTTGATTCATTAACAATACGGTACCAATCCGTAAAGTTTCTAGTCAGATTTTAACGAGTATTTCTATCTCAATTATAAGACTAGCGCATAGTAGTAAACGGATGCCAATACTACAAAATTAATTCAAAATACTACTCGGACTATGTTTATGATAATTAGTTCATGTTTTAATCTAATTACTAATGAACTCCCACTTAATACAACATCCCTCATAGTTGTTAAGTGGTACACGATCCAAATTCACTACACCAAAAACCGATCATCACGTGAGATGATGTAGCTTCAATGGTGAACATCAACATGTTGATCATATCATCCATATGACTCGTGTTCAACCTTTCGGTTTCCGTTGTCCCGAGGCCATGTCCGTACATGCTAGGCTCGTCAAGCAAACCCAAGTATTCCGCGTGTGCAACATGGCTTACACCCGTTGTATGTGAATCGTTGAATCTATCACATCCGATCATCACGAGATGCTTCGAAACGACGAACTGTTACAACGGTGCATACAAGGGGAGAACACTTTATTATCTTGATATTAATGTGAGGGATCATCTTATAATGCTACCGTCGCGATCTAAGCAAAATAAGATGCATAAAGGATTAACATCACATGCAGTTCATATGTGATATGATATGGCCCTTTTGTCTTTGCGCCTTTGATCTTCATCTCCAAAGCACGGACATGATCTCCATCATCTTCGGGCATGATCTCCATCATCGTCGGCGTAGCGTCAAGGTTCATGGCGCCGGCTTCATGGTTGTTCACCTCATGTAGCAACTATTACAACTACTTTGAAATACTACTCAACATGAAAATTAAAGACAACCATAAGGCTCCTGCCGGTTGCCACAATACAATAATGATCATCTCATACATATTCATCATCACATTATGGCCATATCACATCACCAAACCCTGCAAAAACAAGTTAGACGCTCTCTAATTTGGTTTGCATATTTTACGTGGTTTAGGGTTTTCGATATAGATCTAATCTACCTACGAACATGAACCACAACGTTGATACTAATGTTGTCAATAGAAGAGTAAATTGAATCTTTACTATAGTAGGAGAGACGAGACACCCGCAAAGCCTCTTATGCAATACAAGTTGCATGTCGAACGAGGAACAAGTCTCATGAACGCGGTCATGTAAAGTTAGTCCGAGCCGCTTCATCCCACTATACCGCAAAGATGCAAAGTACTCAAACTAAAGATAACAAGAGCATCAACGCCCACAAAACCATTGTGTTCTACTCGTGCAACCATCTATGCATAGACACGGCTCGATACCACTCGTAGGATAACGTTGCATAGAAAACAAAAATTTTCCTACCGCGAACACGCAATCCAAGCCAAGATGCAATCTAGAAGACGGTAGCAACGAGGGGATGATCAAGACTAACCCTTGAAGAGATTCCAAAGCCTATAAGAGTAGGCTCTTATTGCTGCGGTAGACGATCACTTGCCGCTTGCAAAAGCGCGTAGAAGATCTTGATCACGATCGGTTCCGGCGCCACGAACGGGCAGCACCTCCGTACTCGGTCACACGTTCGGTTGTTGATGAAGACGACGTCCACCTCCCCGTTCCGGCGGGCAGCGGAAGTAGTAGCTCCTCTTGAATCCGACAAGCACGACGGCGTGGTGTCGGTGGTGGTGGAGAAGTCCGGCGGAGCTTCGCTAAGCGTGCGGGAACTATAGAGGAGAGAGGGGCGGCTAGGGTTTGGGAGGGGGGCGCCGGCCATCTAGTGGTGCGGCCACCTTGTGGTGCTTTGGTGTAGCCGGCCCCCTCCCCTATGCCCCTCATTATATAGGTGGAACCCCAAGAGGTGGTGTCCAAGTCTTCGAATAAGACCCGAACCAAAAACCTTCCATAGGGAGGGGAAACCTAGCCAAGCTAGGACTCCCACCAAGGTGGGAGTTCCACCTCCCATATGGGGGGTGGCCGGCCCCCTAAGGGGGAGTCCACTTGGGACTCCTCCCCCACTAGGGTTGGCCGGCCATGGAGGTGGAGTCCCATGTGGACTCCACCTTCCTTGGTGGTTTCTTCCGGACTTTTCTAGAACCTTCTAGAACCTTCCATAGAACCTTCCGCGACATTTTATTTCACATAAAATGACATCCTATATATGAATCTTATTCTCCGGACCATTCCGGAACTCCTCGTGATGTCCGGGATCTCATCCGGGACTCCGAACAAATATTCGAACTCCATTCCTTATTCAAGTTCTACCATTTCAACATCCAACTTTAAGTGTGTCACCCTACGGTTCGAGAACTATGCGGACATGGTTGAGTACTCACTCCGACCAATAACCAATAGCGGGATCCGGAGATCCATAATGGCTCCCACATATTCAACGATGACTTTAGTGATCGAATGAACCATTCACATACATTACCAATTCCCTTTGTCTCGCGATATTTTACTTGTCCGAGGTTTGATCTTCGGTATCACTCTATACCTTGTTCAACCTCGTCTCCCGACAAGTACTCTTTACTCGTACCGTGGTATGTGGTCTCTTATGAACTCATTCATATGCTTGCAAGACATTAGACGACATTCCACCGAGAGGGCCCGAGTATATCTATCCGTCATCGGGATGGACAAATCCCACTTGTTGATCCATATGCCTCAACTCATACTTTCCGGATACTTAATCCCACCTTTATAACCACCCATTTACGCAGTGGCGTTTGATGTAATCAAAGTACCTTTCCGGTATAAGTGATTTACATGATCTCATGGTCATAAGGACTAGGTAACCATGTATCGAAAGCTTATAGCAAATAACTTAATGACGAGATCTTATGCTACGCTTAATTGGGTGTGTCCATTACATCATTCATACAATGATATAACCTTGTTATTAATAACATCCAATGTTCATGATTATGAAACTAATCATCCATTAATCAACAAGCTAGTTAAGAGGCATACTAGGGACTTCTTTGTTTGTCTACATATCACACATGTACAAATGTTTCGGTTAATACAATTATAGCATGATATATAAACATTTATCATAAACATAAAGATATATAATAATAACCACTTTATTATTGCCTCTAGGGCATATCTCCTTCACAGACACTCCTTCTCATAGGTGGAGAGCGTTTGAGCTACCTAGCCAAGTGCTTTGCTCAGATAAGCAACAGGGTGGCCTGCCTGCATGAGGACTGCCCAACTCCTCGTTTGGACACGTCTGTTTCCACCGTGAAGGGCACACCAAAGTTAGGCAAAGCCAACACTGGTGCCTCTAGCATTTTCTGTTTTAGGTGATCAAATGCTTGTTGCTCTGTGAAATTCCATTGAAACACCTTGTCTTTCTTTAACAGATCAGACAGTGTTCGGCTGATCAAACTGTAATGCTGAATAAATTTGCGGTAATATCCCGTGAGTCCAAGGAAGCCACACACTTGTTTTGTGTTAGTTGGGACTGACCAATCCTGAACCGCATGTACTTTTTTAGGATCAGTGGCAACTCCATCCTTGCTTATGATATGACCTAGGTATTCCAGCTGCTGCTATGTAAACATGCACTTGCTCTGTTTGATGGAGAGTTGATTCTGCTGAATGATGTCAAGTACTTGTTGCAAGTGTACTAGGTGTGCAGATAAGGATGGATTGTATATGAGTATATCATCCATGAAGATGAGCACATTCTTCCGGATAGTGTCAGCAAACATGGTATTCATTGCAGCTTGAAATGTTGCCGGTGCGTTGGTAAGGCCGAATGGCATCACCTTGAACTCAAACAGGCCTTGATGTGTTTTGAAGGCTGTTTTATGTTCATCAGCTGGTACCAAACGAATCTGGTGGTAGCCTGATCGCAAATCGAGCTTTGTGAACCACTGAGTACCTGCTAGTTCATCTAGGAGCTCATCAACCACATGCATGGGATATTTGTTTTTGAGTGTAATACTGTTGAGCGCTCTGTAATCTATGCAGAAACGCCATGTACCATCTTTCTTGCGCACAAGTAAGACTGGCGAGGCAAATGGGCTGGTACTCTCCTGAATCACACCTCTTTTCAACATGTCAGCCACTTGCTTTTCTATTTCAGAATTCTGATGAGGGGCACAGCGGTATGGCTTCACGTTGACTGGTTTCGCACCTGGAAGCAGGGGAATGTGATGATCGAACTTACGGTGTGGTGGTAATGTTTGGGGTTCTTCAAAAAGTGCTTGATACCGTTGATGCACTGTTTGAACTTCAGTTGGTACTTGTTGTTCTGAATCAGTTGGATCTTCAGTTATGTGGTGCAGTTCTAGGATTTAGCACACCTCGCCACTTTGTATCATCCCTTGTAGACTAGAAGCTGATATCAGAGTACAAGAGTTGATGTTACTTTGAACCTCTCGGAGAGTGATCCTTTTGCCCTCATGTTTGAACCGCATTGTCTTTTGCTTCCAATTAATCAACATTTTGCCATTGTTTTGATTCTCCAACCAGTCCATGCCCAAGATGACATCATATGATGTCAGTGGTAACACCTTTAGGTCAGTGACAAAGTGATGCCCCTGTGTGTGCCAAGTCACTGCCGGCAACATCTTTGTACAAGCCAGTTTACCTCCTCCGGCGACATGGACCTTAACTGGTGGAATGTCTGCCGTTTTGTAGCCCAAACGATCAGCCAACTGTTGGCTGATAAAGGTGCTACTGCTTCCTGAGTCAATAAGTACCATAACTGTGTACTAGCCAATCTAACCTTGAAGGCGCATACTTCGTTTGCTTGTGGTGCCTGCCATTGCCTGCACGGAGATTTTCATTGACTCTTCAGTATCAGAATCTCCATCCTCGAAATCTGATGTGTCAGAATCAGTGTCAATAGGAGTTGGTGACAAGGGATTAACTTGTCAATGCCTACAGATTGCAGACTAGGGTTTAGTTGGAAGTAGAGGGCAAGTAGATCTCGAGGGTTTCAGTCGGAAAAGTATTCGACTGTTAAGAAACTAGGGTTGTGTTGACAATGAATCGATCCTCTCTTCGTCCCTTGACTCCCCCTTATATAGGAGGTGGAGCCGAGGGTTTCGTGATACACAAGTTACAGAGTTCGGGATACAATCTGAGTCCGTCCCATAGTAGTTACAAGTCAAGATTCCTAATACAATTCTATCTTTCCAAACTCTCTCCTAACTGGGCTTCCGAGCTTTATAATCTTCGGGTCGTGGGCCTTCAGTAAAACCCCGGGTACCATCTTCGGCAGGCCCATTGGGGATGCCTATGTCAGTAGCCCCTGAGATTTTGCTTGAATTGAAGAATCAGGGAAAATCTCCAACTTTACAATTACCATACAACTTTCTCGGGTAAACACATATCAATCATATATTGCACATGGATAACGGTAATTGGGGCTAGTTCATCTGACGGATCAGGTACTAGTTAACTGCTCTTGCGGCAATCCTCCAAAACCTACTTCAAGATCACGTCCCTGGACATGATCTCGGGATACTGGTGTAATTCGACATGTGCTGCTTAAGGTCTTACCAAATGTCGAATTCCAGTTATGATTTATCGGGTACCTAACGCGTCCGTTAGGATTTTTCTTCGCATCTGCTGACACGGAAAAAAGTAGCGAAACGCCGTCAGAGGGGGTGCCACGCCGCACAGGATGGATCCCGGGGACTTACCTTCGCAAAGTATTGCGGCATTCAGAGATTAATCTGCGACTGAGGCACTCTGAGAATATATTGTCGAGTACTTTTTCGGCTGTTGGAATAGCACATTTATTCGAGTCATCGGATGACTTGTATATTTTTATCTTGTCCTCTGATACGTCTCCAACGTATCGATAATTTCTTGTGTTCCATGCCACATTATTGATGTTATCTACATGTTTTATGCACACTTTATATCATATTCGTGCATTTTCTGGAACTAACCTATTAATAAGATGCCGAAGTGCCGCTTGTCGTTTTCTCGCTGTTTTTGGTTTCAGAAATCCTAGTAAAGAAATATTCTCGGAATTGGACGAAATAAAAGCCCAGAGGCCTATTTTCTCACGAAGCTTCCGGAAGACCGAAGACGAGACGAAGAGGGGCCACGGGGAGCCAAACCCTAGGGCGGCGCGGCCCCCTTGGCCGCGCGGCCCCGTGGTGTGGGCCCCCGTGCCGCCTCTTGACTTGCCCTTCCGCCTACAAATAGCCTCCGTGACGAAACCCCCAGCACCGAGAGCCACGATACGGAAAACATTACCGAGACGCCGTCGCCGCCGATCCCATCTCGGGGATCCTCGGAGATCGCCTCCCGCACCCCGCCGGGAGAGGGGATTCATCTCCCGGAGGACTCTACGCCGCCATGGTCGCCTCCGGTGTGATGTGTGAGTAGTCTACCCCCGGACTATGGGTCCATAGCAGTAGCTAGATGGTTGTCTTCTCCCCATTGTGCTATCATTGTCGGATCTTGTGAGCTGCCTATCATGATCAAGATCATCTATATGTAATTCTATATGTTGCGTTTGTTGGGATCCGATGAATAGAGAATACTTGTTATGTTGATTATCAAAGTTATACATGTGTTGTTTATGATCTTGCATGCTCTCCGTTACTAGTAGATGCTCCGGCCAAGTAGATGCTTTTAACTCCAAGAGGGAGTACTTATGCTCGATAGTGGGTTCATGCCTGCATTGACACCTGGGACAGTGACAGAAAGTTCTAAGGTTGTGTTGTGCTGTTGCCACTAGGGATAAAACATTGATGCGGATAAATACCATGTAGTAGGTAGGTATGGTGGACACAAATGGCATAGTGGTTGGCTCAAGTATTTTGGATGCATGAGAAGTATTCCCTCTCGATACAAGGTTTAGGCTAGCAAGGTTATTTGAAACAAACACAAGGATGAACGGTGCAGCAAAGCTCACATAAAATACATATTGTAAACATTATAAGACTCTACACCGTCTTCCTTGTTGTTCAAAACTCAATACTAGATGTTATCTAGACTCTAGAGAAACCAAATATGCAAACCAAATTAGCAAGCTCTAAGTGTTTCTTCATTAATGGGTGCAAAGTATATGATGCAAGAGCTTAAAAATGAGCACAACAATTGCCAAGTATCAAATTATCCAAGACATTTTAGAATTACTACATGTAGCATTTTCCAATTCCAACCATATAACAATTTAACGAAGAAGAAACTTCGCCATGAATACTATGAGTAGAGCCTAAGGACATACTTGTCCATATGCTACAGCGGAGCGTGTCTCTCTCCCACAAAGTGAATGCTAGGATCCATTTTATTCAAACAAAACAAAAACAAAAACAAACCGACGCTCCAAGCAAAGCACATAAGATGTGACGGAATAAAAATATAGTTTCAGGGGAGGAACCTGATAATGTTGTCGATGAAGAAGGGGATGCCTTGGGCATCCCCAAGCTTAGACACTTGAGTCTTCTTTAATATGCAGGGGTGAACCACCGGGGCATCCCCAAGCTTAGAGCTTTCACTCTCCTTGATCATATTGCATCATACTCCTCTCTTGATCCTTGAAAACTTCCTCCACACCAAACTCGAAACAACTCATTAGAGGGTTAGTGCATAATAAAAATTCACATGTTCAGAGGTGACACAATCATTCTTAACACTTCTGGACATTGCATAAAGCTACTGGACATTAATGGATCAAAGGAATTCATCCAACATAGCAAAAGAGGCAATGCAAAATAAAAGGCAGAATCTGTCAAAACAGAACAGTCCGTAAAGATGGATTTTATTAGGCCACCAGACTTGCTCAAATGAAAATGCTCAAATTGAATGAAAGTTGCGTACATATCTGAGGATCATGCACGTAAATTGGCTTAATTTTCTGAGCTACCTACAGGGAGGTAGACCCAGATTCGTGACAGCAAAGAAATCTGGAACTGCGCAGTAATCCAAATCTAGTACTTACTTTACTATCAAAGACTTTACTTGGCACAACAAAACTCAAAACTAAGATAAGGAGAGGTTGCTACAGTAGTAAACAACTTCCAAGACTCAAATATAAAACAAAGTACTGTAGCAAAATAACACATGGGTTATCTCCCAAGAAGTTCTTTCTTTATAGCCGTTAAGATGGGCTCAGCAGTTTTAATGATGCTCACATGAAAAATAGAGTATGAAGCAAAAGAGAGCATCAAGAAGCAAATTCAAAACAAATTTAAGTCTAACATGCTTCCTATGCATAGGAATCTTGTAAATAAACAAGTTCATGGAGAGCAAAGTAACAAGCATAGGAAGATAAAACAAGTGTAGCTTCAAAAATTTCAGCACATAGAGAGGCATTTTAGTAACATGAAAAATTCTACAACCATATTTTCCTCTCTCATAATAACTTTCAGTAGCATCATGAGCAAACTCAAAAATATAACTATCACATAAAGCATTCTTATCATGAGTCTCATGCATAAAATTAGTACTACTCCCAGCATAAGCATAGTTATTCTTATTAATTGTAGTAGGAGCAAATTCAACAAAGCAGCTATCATTATTATTCTCATCATCAAATATAGGAGGCATATTGTAATCATAATCAAATTTACTCTCCATAGTAGGTGGCACCAAAAGACCACTATCATTATAATCATCATATATGGGAGGCAAAGTATCATCAAAGTAAATTTTCTCCTCAATGATTGGGGGACTAAAAAGATCATGAAAACCAGCTTCCCCAAGCTTAGAACTTTCTATATCATTATCAACAATGGTGTTCAAAGCGTTCATACTAATATTACTACCAGCATGCAAATAAGATTTCATAGGTTTTTTAATTTTCGCATCAAACAATCCATGTTTTAAATCAGGAAATAGAATAAGAAGCTCACTCTTGTACATTATGCCAAACTAGTGTAAACAAGAAACAAAAAGATGCAATTGCAGGATCTAAAGGAAATAGCTTCGAGCACAAACACAATGGCGCCAGAAAAGTACTGTTACCTGGAACCGGAGTATGAGTGCCTTTTTACCTTTCCTCCTCGGCAACGGCGCCAGAAAAGTGCTTGATGTCTACGGGTGCTTCTATTCTTGTAGGCAGTGTTGGGCCTCCAAGAGCAGAGGTTTGTAGAACAGCAGCAAGTTTCCCTTAAGTGGATCACCCAAGGTTTATCGAACTCAGGGAGGAAGAGGTCAAAGATATCCCTCTCATGCAACCCTGCAACAACAAAGCAAGAAGTCTCTTGTGTCCCCAACACACCTAATAGGTGCACTAGTTCGGCGAAGAGATAGTGAAATACCGGTGGTATGAATAAGTAGTAGCAACGGCACCGTAAAAGTGCTTTGCCCAGGACAAGTAAACAAGCAGTAGTAACGCAGCAAGTAGTAACGCAGTAGAAACAAGAAACAAGCAGCGATAGCGATATTTAGGAACAAGGCCTAGGGAATAGACTTTCACTAGTGGACACTCTCAACTTTGATCACATAACGGAATAGATAAATGCATACTCTACACTCTTGTTGGATGATGAACACATTGCGTAGGATTACACGAACCCTCAATGCCGGAGTTAACAAGCTCCACAATTCAATGTTCATATTTAAGTAACCTTAGAGTGCAAGAAAGATCGACACGACTAAACCAAGTACTAACATAGCATGCACACTTTCACCTTCACGCCACGTAGGAGGAATAGATCACATCAATACTATCATAATGATAATTAACTCCACAATCTACAAGAGATCGTGATCATAGCATATGCCAAGTACTAACACGGATGCACACACTGTCACCATTACACCGTGCAGGAGGAATAAACTACTTTAATAACATCACTAGAGTAGCACATAGATAAATTGTGATACAAAACACATTGCAATCATAAAGAGATATAAATAAGCACTTCACTACGCCATTCATAACAGTGAGTAAGTATTCTCGTGAAATATAGCCTAAGAGACCCACATGGTGCACACACTCGTCACCTTTACACACGTGGGACAAGGAGTCTCCGGAGATCACATAAGTAAAACTCACTTGACTAGCATAGTGACATCTAGATTACAAGCATCATCATATGAATCTCAATCATGTAAGGCAGCTCATGAGATTATTGTATTGAAGTACATAGGAGAGAGATGAACCACATAGCTACCAAGTACAGCCCCGAGCCTCGATGGAGAACTACTCCCTCCTCATGGGAGCAAGCAGCGGTGATGAAGATGGCGGTGGAGATGGCAGCGGTGTCGATGGAGAAGCCTTCCGGGGCACTTCCCCGCTCCGGCGAGGGTGCCGGACACGAGACACCTATCCCCTGGATCTTGGCTTCGCGATGGCGGCGGCTCCGGAAGGTTTTCCGTATCGTGGTTCTTCCCATCGTGGGTTTCGCGACGGAGGCTTTAAATAGGCGGAAGGGCAGCCTCGGAGGGGGCTCGGGGGCCCACACCATAGGGCGGCGCGCCCCCTCCGGCCGCGCCGCGGTGTGGTGTGGGGCCCCCGTGGCTTCCCTCCGGCGGCTCTCGGGTGTTCCGGAAGGCTCCGGGAAAAATAGGACCCCGGGTCTTCGTTTCGTCCAATTCCGAGAATATTTCGTTACTAGGATTTCTGAAACCAAAAACAGCAGAAAACAGAACCGGCACTTCGGCATCTTGTTAATAGGTTAGTTCCAGAAAATGCACGAATATGACATAAAGTATGCATAAAACATGTAGGTATCATCAATAATATGGCATAGAACATAAGAAATTATCGATACGTCGGAGACGTATCAGGGCGCCCCCCCTTGGCCGCGCCGCCAGGTGGGGTGGGGCCCCAGGGCTCCCCTCTGGTCCCTCTCTGGCTCTCTGGAAGCTTCCGTGGAAATTAGGACCCTGGGCGTTGATTTCGTCCAATTCCGAGAATATTTCCTTTGTAGGATTTCTGGAACCAAAAACAGCAGAAAACAGGAACTGGCACTTCGGCATCTCGTTAATAGGTTAGTTCCGGAAAATGCATCAAAACGATATAAAGTGTGAACAAAACATGTAGGTATTGTCATAAAACTAGCATGGAACATCAGAAATTATAGATACGTTGGAGACGTATCAATCTCCGGGAGGTGGCCTGGATGCCAAGATGTAAGCTTGTGTCGCGATGTATCCTGCTTCTAGTGTTTTGGGAATTATATTCCCCCTCGTGTCAATCGACATAAAGGACATGTCGAGGTTTTGAACTAAATTCTCCCTTTCAGCCTCAGGTATATTTTGCAACCGAGATCTTGCCCTATTTCGAGCTGCCCTATGACTGTCTCCCGAAGTACCTGATTGTCGGCTCAACTCCGCTCTTCGCCTGCTTGACACAGAAGTCGCGGCTTGCCTCCTATCCAGCTCAATTTTCTGTTTTTCGAGCTCCGTCTGGCACGGGCGAGTCTATATTGATATGCTTGTAACTCTTCAGCTGTCGCAGTTACAGTCATTGGCTCTGTGCCGTCAATATCTCTTGCAACTCTATCCCACACTGCCTGCGGAAATTGCACCATCTCTCGTGTTCCAGGTCCGACATATTTGGTTCCCAAACCTCGCGTAAGATCAGCGGGATCGACGTACGGATTTCCCGCGTTATCGAAGTTCTCTGATGTCTCCTCCTGTGGTCGGCTTGTATCTCCGATTGCATAGATTTGATGGTATTTTGAACTCTGATCTTTGTCGGGATTGGTGACACCGTCATATAGATCGGTGAAGACCTCTCCAACAATAGTGGATCTGTCAATGAAGTTGAAGCTGTCGATGCTGTCCGAGTTGCTGCTTATATCGGAGTCCGCAGAGGACTCGAAGGACATGTCGCCGAAGATCTTGGTGAGTTTTTCCCTTGCCGTAGTTTCGATGAAGCGTGGCGGCGAAATCTCCTCATCGCCTGTCTCGAACGACGAATCCAAAAAATCGGAATCGACCGCCGACAATCCCGACGAAGTCGGAACCTCGAGACGATACGATCCTTCTTTCTCGACGCGGAAGTGGAACCTTCTGAACGTCATCTCCATAGGCTCCTCCAGATACGCATATGCATCCAAACGGGAGGGCAGGTGAGGAACAAAATCGACTAGACCAGTTTCGATCCGTTTACCTCTATCCATCGCGTTGCTTGCTGATGGGATTCGTAGCATAGAAAACAAAAAATTTCCTACCGCAAGAACGAAAACCAAGCCAAGATGCAATCTAGAAGATGGTAGCAACGAGGGGATCACGAGACTAACCCTTGAAGATTTCCAAAACCTACGAGATTAGATCTCGTTGTTGCAGAAGATGATCACTTGCCGCTTTCAAAAGCGCGTAGAAGATCTTGACGGTGCCACAATCGGGCAGCACCTCCATACTCGGTCACACGTACGGTGTTGATGAAGACGTCCTTCTCCCCGATCCAGCGGGCAACGGAAGTAGTAGATCCTCCTCGGAATCCCGGCAACACGACGGCGTGGTGGCGGTGGTGGTGGAGAACTCCGGCAGGGCTTCGCCTAAGCGTATGCGGGAGAGGTGGTGGAGGAGGAGAGGCTAGGGTTTGGGGAGAGGGGGGTGGTGCGGCCAACTCATGGCTTAGTGTGGCCGGCCCCCTCCCCTTGCCCCTCTTTTTATAGGTGGAAACTGATGACGCGTAAAGCACACGCCCGTTGGGAACCCCAAGTGGAAGGTGTGATGCGTACAACAGCAAGTTTCCCTCAGTAAGAAACCAAGGTTTATCGAACCAGTAGGAGTCAATAAGCACGTTGAAGGTTGATGGCGGCGGAGTGTAGTGCGGCGCAACACCAGGGATTCCGGCGCCAACGTGGAACCCGCACAACACAATCAAAGTACTTTGCCCCAACGTAACAGCTGAGGTTGTCAATCTCACCGGCTTGGCTGTAAACAAAGGATTAAACGTATTGTGTGGAAGATGATGATTGTTTGCGAAGAACAGTAAAGAACAATTGCAGTAGATTGTATTTCAGATGTAAAGAATAGGACCGAGGTCCACAGTTCACTAGTGGTGTCTCTCCCATAAGATAAACAGATGTTGGGTGAACAAATTACAGTTGGGCAATTGACAAATAAAGAAGGCATAACAATGCACATACATATATCATGATGAGTACTATGAGATTTAATCAGGGCATTACGACAAAGTACATAGACCGCTATCCAGACATGCATCTATGCCTAAAAAGTCCACTTTCGAGTTATCATCCAAACCCCTCCAGTATTAAGTTGTAAACAACGAGACAATTGCATTAAGTATGGTGCGTAATGTAATCAACACAAATATCCTTAGACAAAGCATCGATGTTTTATCCCTAGTGGCAACAAGCACATCCACAACCTTAGAACTTTCGTCACATGTTCCGGATTTAATGGAGGCATGAACCCACTATCGAGCATAAATACCCCCTCTTGGAGTCACAAGTATCAACTTGGCCATAGCCTCTACTAGCAACGGAGAGCATGCAAGAACATAAATAACATATATGATAGATTGATAATCAACTTGACATAGTATTCAATATTCATCGGATCCCAACAAACACAACATGAAGGATTACAAATAGATGATCTTGATCATGATAGGCAGCTCACAAGATCTAACATGATAGCACAATGAGGAGAAGACAACCATCTTGCTACTGCTATGGACCCGTAGTCCAGGGGTGAACTACTCACACATCGATCCGGAGGCGATCATGGCGATGAAGAGACCTCCGGGAGATGATTCCCCTCTCCGACAGGGTGCCGGAGGCGATCTCCTGAATCCCCCGAGATGGGATTGGCGGCGACGGCGTCTCTATAAGGTTTTCCGTATCGTGGCTCTCGGTACTGGGGGTTTCGCGACGAAGACTTTAAGTAGGCGGAAGGGCAGGTCAAGGGGCGTCACGAGGGGCCCACACAACAGGGCCGCGCGACCGGGGCCCAGGCCGCGCCGCCCTGGTGTGTCGCCACCTCGTGGCCCCACTTCGTTTCCTTTTCGGACTTCTAGAAGCTTCGTGGAAAAATAGGACCCTGGGCGTTGATTTCGTCCAATTCCGAGAATATTTCCTTACTAGGATTTCTGAAACCAAAAACAGCAGAAAACATCAACTGGCTCTTCGGCATCTCGTCAATAGGTTAGTGCCGGAAAATGCATAATAGCGACATATAATGTGTATAAAACATGTGAGTATCATCATAAAAGTAGCATGGAACATAAGAAATTATAGATACGTTTGGGACGTATCAAGCATCCCCAAGCTTAGTTCCTACTCGCCCTCGAGTAGGTAAACGATAACAAAGATAATTTCGAAGTGACATGCTATCATAATCTTGATCATACTATTGTAAGCATATGAGATGAATGCAGCGATTCGAAGCAATGATGAAGATAATGAGTAAACAAATGAATCATATAGCAAAGACTTTTCATGAATAATACTTTCAAGACAAGCATCAATAAGACTTGCATAAGAGTTACTCATAAAGCAATAAATTCAAAGTAAAGGCATTGAAGCAACACAAAGGAAGATATAAGTTTCAGCGGTTGCTTTCAACTTCAACACGTATATCTCATGGATAATTGTCAACACAAAGTAATATAACAAGTGCAATAGGTAAACATGTAAGTATCAATGCACACAGTTGATACAAGTGTTTGCTTCTAAGATAGAAGGAATAGGCAAACTGACTCAACAATAAAGTAGAAGATTGGCCCCTCGCAGAGGGAAGCATTGATTACTATATTTGTGCTAGAGCTTTTCATTTTGAAAACAAGAAACAATTTTGTCAACGGTAGTAATAAGGCATATGTGTTATGTATAAGACATCCTATAAGTTGCAAGCCTCATGCATAGTATACCAATAGTGCTCGCACCTTGTCCTAATTAGCTTGGATTAACACGGATTATCATTGCATAGCATATGTTTTAACCAGGTGTCACAAAGGGGTACCTCTATGCCGCCTGTACAAAGGTCTAAGGAGAAAGCTCGCATTGGATTTCTCGCTTTTGATTATTCTCAACTTAGACATCCATACCGGGACAACATAGACAACAGATAATGGACTCCTCTTAATGCATAAGCATTCAACAACAGTTAAAATTCTCATAAGAGATTGAGGATTGATTGTCCAAACTGAAACTTCCACCATGGATCATGGCTTTAGTTAGCGGCCCAATGTTCTTCTCTAACAAGTATGCATACTCAAACCATTTGATCATGAAAATCGCCCTTACTTCGTGACAAGACGAACATGCATAGCAACTCACATGATATTCAACAAAGGTAAAAGAGTTGATGGCATCCCCAGAAAACATGGTTACCGCTCAACAAGCAACTTATTAAGAAATAAGACACATAAGTACATATTCTTCACCACAATAGTTTTTAAGGCTACTTTTCCCATGAGCTATATATTGCAAAGACAAAGGATAGAAATTTTAAAGGTAGCACTCAAGTAATTTACTTTGGAATGGCGGAGAAATATCATGTGGTAGGTAGGTATGGTGGACACAAATGGCATGGTTATTGGCTCAAGGATTTGGATGCACGAGAAGAATTCCTCTCAATACAAGGCTAGGCTAGCAAGGTTGTTTGAAGCAAACTCAAGTATAAAAGGTGCAGCAAAGCTCACATATGAACATATTGTAACTATTATAAGACTTTATATTTTCTCCTTGTTGTTCAAACACCTTAACCAGAAAATATCTAGACTCTAGAGATCAATCATGCAAACCAAATTTTAACAAGCTCTATGTAGTTCTTCATTAATGGGTACAAGGTACATGATGCAAGAGCTTAAACATGATCTATATGAGCACAACAATTGCCAAGTATCACATTATTCAAGACATTAAACCATTTACCACATGCGGCATTTTCCATTTCCAACCATATAACAATGAATGAAGTAGTTCAAATTTCGCAATGAACATTAAAGATAAAGCTAAGAACATATGTGTTCATACGAAACAGATGGAGCGTGTCTCTCTCCCCAAACAAAGAATGCTAGGATCCGATTTTATTCAAACAAAAATGAAAACAAAAACAAACAGACGCTCCAAGTAAAGCGCATAAGATGTGACGGAATAAAAATATAGTTTCACTAGAGGAACCTGATAAGTTGTCGATGAAGAAGGGATGCCTTGGGCATCCCCAAGCTTAGACGCTTGGGTCTTCTTAAAATATGCAGGGATGAACCACGGGGGCATCCCCAAGCTTTGACTTTTCACTCTTCTTGATCATATTGTATCATCCTCCTCTCTTGACCCTTGAAAACTTCCTCCACACCAAACTCAAAACAAACTCATTAGAGGGTCGAGTGCATAATTCATATATTCAGAGGTGACATAATCATTCTTAACACTTCCGGACATTGCACAAAGCTACCGAAAGTTAATGGAACAAAGAAATCCATCAAACATAGCAAAACAGGCAATGCGAAATAAAAGGCAGAATCTGTCAAAACAGAACAGTCCGTAAAGACGAATTTTTAAGAGGCACCAGACTTGCTCAGATGAAAATGCCCAAAATTGAATGAAAGTTGCGTATATATCTGAGGATCACGCACGTAAATTGGCAGATTTTTTAAAATTTTCTACAGAGACTACTGCTCAAATTCGTGACAGCAAGAAATCTGTTCCTGCGCAGTAATCCAAATCTAGTATTGACTTTACTATCAAAGACTTTACTTGGCACAACAATGCAATAAAATAAAGATAAGGAGAGGTTGCTACAGTAATAACAACTTCCAAGACTCAAATATAAAATAAAGTGCAGAACTAAAATAATGGGTTGTCTCCCATAAGCGCTTTTCTTTAACGCCTTCGCCTAGGCGCGAAAGTGTGTATCAAGTATTGTCAAGAGACGAAGCATCAACATTACCTCGGGCTTTATGCATACCCTTCTTATTCTTTTTCTTACTCTTTGCTTTAGGGAATACATGTCTACCTCCCGGTGTAGAGGTGAATTTTAGGGTGCCTTCTCCCACATTTATGACTGCTCCCAATAGTTTCAGCAGAGATCTTCCAAGTGTGATTTGTCCTGTTCCTACACATTCAATAACAAGATAATCGATGGATACTGTTCTTCCAAGAATGGTTGTATGCACACCCTCGGCTATTCCCTTAGGAATTATAACAGAGTTATCAATAAGAGTTATTCCTTCTCCTCCTTCAACGAGTCCCCAAAGTGTCAAAGATTCATAAATACTCTTAGGCATAAGGCAAAATTCAGACATAATATCACAATGGGCATGAAAAGTTTCACCACCAATAACAACTTTAATAGTAGGGTCCCATATTGAAGGTTCGTAGTTCACTAAAACTTGATCAAGACGGTTACGAACATAACTATAATTTTCTTTCAAGCAAGATGCACTTGTCTCAAGAGTGTTTAATCTATTATAAATGCTAATAAGAGCTGAATCAAAGTTATTAGCTGAACTATGTGATGCAACCAATTTTTTTATGGCATTAAAAGCTTGATCACCATTGCAATGAAGGAAATCTCCTCCTACTATAGCATCCAAGGCATATCTATAGCGAATCATAAGCCCAAAATAAAAATTACTAAGGAGCAGACTTAGAGTCATTTGAGTTCAGCTTTACGATAAGAATCAAAAATTCTAGACCAAGCATCTTTAAAACTCTCCTCATCCCCTTGTTTAAAAGTAAAGATTAATTCCTCAAGTGAAGAAGTAACAGGTACAGAGCTAGACATGATAATAAAATAAACTAAATGCAAGTAACTAATTTTTTTGTGTTTTCGATATGGAGAACAAGACAGTAAATAAAGTAAAACGAGCAACTAATTTTTGTGTGTTTTTGATATAAGAGCAAACAAAGCAGTAAAATAAAGTAAAGCAAGACAAAAACAAAGTAAAGAGATTGGATGTGGGAGACTCCCCTTGCAGCGTGTCTTGATCTCCCCGGCAACGGCGCCAGAAATTTAGCTTGATGACGCGTAAAGCACACGCCCGTTGGGAACCCCAAGTGGAAGGTGTGATGCGTACAGCAGCAAGTTTCCCTCAGTAAGAAACCAAGGTTTATCGAACCAGTAGGAGTCAAGAATCAAGTTGAAGGTTGATGGCGGCGGAGTGTAGTGCGGCGCAACACCAGGGATTCCGGCGCCAACGTGGAACCTGCACAACACAATCAAAGTACTTTGCCCCAACGTAATAGTGAGGTTGTCAATCTCACCGGCTTTGTCGCAAACAAAGGATTAAACGTATTGTGTGGAAGATGATGATTGTTTGCGAAGAACAAGTAAAGAACAATTGCAGTAGATTGTATTTCAGATGTAAAGAATAGGACCGGGGTCCACAGTTCACTAGTGGTGTCTCTCCCATAAGATAAACAGATGTTGGGTGAACAAATTACAGTTGGGCAATTGACAAATAAAGAAGGCATAACAATGCACATACATATATCATGATGAGTACTATGAGATTTAATCAGGGCATTACGACAAAGTACATAGACCGTCATCCAGCATGCATCTACTAGCAACGGAGAGCATGCAAGAACATAAATAACATATATGATAGATTGATAATCAACTTGACATAGTATTCAATATTCATCGGATCCCAACAAACACAACATGAAGGATTACAAATAGATGATCTTGATCATGATAGGCAGCTCACAAGATCTAACATGATAGCACAATGAGGAGAAGACAACCATCTAGCTACTGCTATGGACCTGTAGTCCATGGGTGAACTACTCACACATCGATCCGGAGGCGATCATGGCGATGAAGAGACCTCCGGGAGATGATTCCCCTCTCGGCGGGGGTGCCGGAGGAGATCTCCGAATCCCCGAGATGGGATTGGCGGCGGCGGCGTCTCCGTAAGGTTTTCCGTATCGTGGCTCTCGGTACCGGGGGTTTTGCGACGAAGACTTTAAGTAGGCGGAAGGGCAGGTCAAGGGGCGTCACGAGGGCCCACACAACAGGGCCGCGCGGCCAGGGGCCCGAGCCGCGCCGCCCGGTGTGTCGCCACCTCGTGGCCCCACTTTGTTTCCTCTTCGGACTTCTGGAAGCTTCGTGGAAAAATAGGACCTTGGGTGTTGATTTCGTCCAATTCCGAGAATATTTCCTTACTAGGATTTCTTAAACCAAAAACAACAGAAAACAGCAACTGGCTCTTCGGCATCTCGTCAATAGGTTAGTGCCGGAAAATGCATAATAACGACATATAATGTGTATAAAACATGTGAGTATCATCATAAAAGTAGCATGGAACATAAGAAATTATAGATACATTTGGGACGTATCAGAAACCCCCAAGAGTTGGACTCCAAGTCTTCGAATAAGACCCGAACCCAAAACTTGCCTTAGGGACAAAACCTACCCAAGTGGGGAATCCCACTCAAAGTGGGACTCCCACCCCTTCCTTGGGGGGGTTGGCCGGCCACCCTTGGGGAGTCCACCTGGGACTCCTCCCCTTTAGGGTTGGCTGTCCATGCAAGGTGGAGTCCCTCCGGGACTCCACTTTCCATGGTGATTTCTTCCGGACTTTTCTAGAACCTTCTAGAACCTGCCATAAATGCACCGGATCATTTCCAAACTTGGAATATGACTTCCTATATATGAATCTTATTCTCCGGACCATTCCGGAACTCCTCGTGATGTCCTGGATCCCATCCGAGACTCCGAACAAAACTTCGAACTCCATTCCATATTCCATATCTACTTAAACGACATCAAACCTTAAGTGTGTCACCCTACGGTTCGCGAACTATGCAGACATGGTTGAGACTTCTCTCGACCAATAACCAATAGCGGGATCTGGAGATCCATAATGGCTCCCACATATTCAACGATGACTTAGTGATCGATTGAACCATTCACATACGATACCAATTCCTTTTGTCACGCGATATTTTACTTGTCCGAGGTTTGATCATTGGCATCTCTATACCTTGTTCAACCTCGTCTCCTGACAAGTACTCTTTACTCGTACCGTGGTATGTGATCTCTTATGAACCATTCATATGCTTGCAAGCTAATTAGACGACATTCCACCGAGAGGGCCCAGGAGTATATCTATCCGTCATGGGGATGGACAAATCCCATCGTTGATCCATATGCCTCAACTCATACTTTCCGAATACTTAATCCCACCTTTATAACCACCCATTTACGCGAGTGGCGTTTGATGTAATCAAAGTACCCTTCCGGCATAAGTGATTTACATGATCTCATGGTCGAAGGACTAGGTAACTATGTATCGAAAGCTTATAGCAAATGAACTTAATGACGTGATCTTATGCTATGCTTAGTTGGGTGCGTCCATTACATCATTCATCAATGACATAACCTTGTTATTAATAACATCCAATGTTCATGATCACGAAACAATGATCATCTATCAATCAACAAGCTAGTTATACAAGAGGCTTACTAGGGACTCCTTTTTTTTTGAAACCCAGGACTGTGAGGCAAAGAGCCCCACAGCATTTTATTATATTAAAAAAAGCAGAACAAAACGTCCAGACATATGTACAACTAACTAAAAAGAAAGAAAAAAAACAACAAGCAGGAAAAGGGCACTAAGGCAGAGACCTAATCCAACAAAAGACTGTCCTTGTACTTGGCCTTGATTCTATATTGCAGCAAAGTCATGTCATGAACAAACTGACCCTTCCACTTAGTGAATGAGCTTCTCTCCTGCCTAAAAATCCTGGCATTTCTGACAAGCCAAATATTCCAACATGCTGTAATGAGTACTTCCATAAAGAAAGGCTGCCGAAAACTCCTCCTTGCATGATGTACTATGGACTGTATGTCTCCCAAAGGCTGCCAATCAATCTGCAGATAAGACCAAATCCGAGCACTGAAATTGCATTCAAAGAATAGATGCACTCTATCTTCATATGCTCTCAGTAAACAGAGCTCACAATGTTTGTCATCAGTGACATTCCAATTCCTCCTCTGTAACAGGTCCCTAGTATTCAACCTATCCGAAAGCAATAGCCAAGAAAATACCTTGGTTTTCATGATACAACAAGACTTCCACAACCACTGATACACATTAGGCACCTGAATATGTGAATGTATATGGCCATAAAACCTTTTTTCCGAATAACTTTTACCCCAAAAATAGTTCCACTCATCATTCTGCTGCAGCAAAGGGTTATCCTGCATAATAATCTGCAGATCTTGTAATTCTTGGTGAGCTGGCTGAGACATTGGTAAATAAAATAAAGAATGCAAATCCTCCAGCTGGTACACTGCTGAGACCGAAATGACTTTTTGTAGGGCATATGAATGCAATCTTGGGAACCTGATACTCATTGGTAATGCAGAGTGTGCAACAGCCCAATTATCATTTCAGAAGGAAATAGTATCCCCCTGACCATGTGTCACCAAAGCCACCCCTCTAAAATTATCAACTTGCCTGAGTACATCTCTCCACCAAAAAGAGCCAACCATGTTTTCCTCATGGGGTAGTTTCCCTTGATAATGAGCATTCCAAATTAACTGAATCCAAGGAATATCCCTTTTGTTATAAAACTTATCCAGGAACTTGATTAACAGAGCTGCATTCTGCTTCTGAAAATTAATAATCCCTAGTCCCCCCTTTTTCTTTGGCTTACAAACCATCTCCCAAGCAGCTAAAGACTGTTTTGGTACCCCATCTGTATCTCTCCACAAACACTGTCTAAGAATTCTATCAAGTTGATTTGTAAGCCCTGGTGGCAGCTGCAAGGTGCATAAGAAATGTAACGGCATAGAGGCTAGGGCTGAATTTATGAGCTGTAATCTAGCACCTTGAGACAAAAAACTAGAGCTTCAGGTAAGTTTCCTTTCTAGCCTAAACACAAGAGGGGAAAGCTCAGCAATCGTTGGCCTTGTAGTCCCCAAAGGTAATCCAAGATAGGTAAATGGCATCTGACCTATCTGGCAACCAAACTCATCTGCCAACTCCTTCAACAAACCTTTCTCAACATTAACGGGAACCATTTGTGATTTATCAAAATTAATTCTCAATCCAGTTTGATAGAGTAAATTTCCTGAGAGTTTCTTTGAGTGCAATTAACTGCAATTTATCAGCTGGCATAATCAGTAGTGTATCATCAGCATATTGGATTATTGGAAAATCCACTTCATTTGTGATAATTAGCAAAGAAAGAGTCCCTTGGACCACCATATCATTCACTGCAGACTGCAACAAGTCTGACCCAAAAAGATAAAAGAGAGGAGAAATTGGATCTCCTTGTCTCACTCCTCGCTTACATTCAAACTGCTTCCCAGGAATGCCACTCAACAAGATTGATGATGTACCAGTAGATAGTATAATCCTTGCCCAATTAATCCATTTCTTGTTAAACCCCTTATGTCTCATTACTTGCAGAATAGCCTCATGTTCTATAGTATCAAAGGCTTTAGCAAAGTCCAATTTAAGAATAATAACGGGCTTTTTAGATTGTTGGCAAAGGAACAGATACTCAAAAGCCCAGGCCAAACAGTCCTGTATGGTCCTACCTCTCAAGAAACCATACTGATTTTTGTGAATACAAGACAGAATTTCCCTTGGAGCCTATTAGCGGCCAGTTTTGTCAAGAACTTGACACACACATTAGTCAAAGATATTGGTGAAAATTAGGGAATCCATTTTGTTCACATAACACACATGTATCAATGTTTCGGTTAATACACTTATAGCATGGTATGTAAACATTATCATAAACATAAAGATATATTATAATAACCATTTTATTATTGCCTCTTGGGCATATCTCCAACACTTGCTACCGAAGAAGTCGACGATCTTGAACGTGCCATCGAGATCAGCTCCTTGTCGCCTCTAATCCCCACGGTCGGCGCCAATTGACAAGGGATTAACTTGTCAATGCCTACAGATTGCAGACTAGGGTTTAGTTGGAAGTAGAGGGCAAGTAGATCTCGAGGGTTTTAGCCGGAAAAAGTATTTGACTGTTAAGAAACTAGGGTTGTGTTGACAATGAATCGAACCTATCTTCGTCCCTCGACTCCCCCTTATATAGGAGGCGGAGCCGAGGATTTCGTGATACACAAGTTACAGAGTTCGGGAGACAATCTGAGTCCGTCCCGTAGTAGTTACAAGTCAAGATTCCTAATACAATTCTATCTTTCCAAACTCTCTCATAACTGGGCTTTCGAGCTTTATAATCTTCGGGTCATGGGCCTTCAGTAAAACCCCGGGTACCATCTTCGGCAGGCCCATTGGGGATGCCTATGTCAGTTGGGTCCTCAATCTGGAGTGTCTCAAGAATTTCCTCCAGCACTTTCAGTTGGACCTGATCAGGGCACTTGTGCGTCGACCCATACTTTCCACCGTACTTAAAGCATTCACCCTTGGCTCTTCGTTGAGCTCGAAGAGAGTCAAGGCGAGATGGAGTGTGTTGTGGTTTAGCCTCAGTCTTCTTTTCCTCTGGTGTTGCCCCAAGAAAGCCAGGTAACTGAGCATGTTCTTTGAATTTGAGCTTCATAGCCTCTTTGTGACTGTATTTGGTGCTTGCAAGGTGAGTATCTTCCACCAACAGGGCCTCCTGCATTTGAGCCATAGAATACGCCAAATCAACAGTTCCAGGATTATGCAATTTTATAGCTCTACGAATGTCAGGCTTGAGTCCCAAAATGAATCTTCTAACAAAGAAGGTCTCATCATAGGAATGGTTGTAAAGCAAGATCTTATGCATGAGTTCCTCGAATTTATGAGCATGATCATCTACACACTACCACTTTGCCAATGAGCAAAAAATGTATCCATGATTTTACCATACTTGTCTCTATTGAATTTGCTGAACACTCCTACACACAGCGCTGCCCAACTATCAATGCTATGCAACGCCTCATACGTTTGGAGCCATAATGCAGCATTCCCTTTAAAATGCATAGTACCAAAATCTACCCACACTTTGGATTCTATGTTATGCAGTTTAAAGTATTTTTCAGAATTCTTTTTCCACAATTTGAGGTTGTCCCCATCAAACCTAGGGAAGTCTGCTTTGGGCAACCTGGAACCAAAATTGTTGCGACCATGGTAATGTATATCCTTTGTGTTATCAGTATCATATATCTCGTCCACCTCTATATCACTATCAAAAATTTCTTGATCATAAGTTACGGATTGCTCACCCCTTACCAGGGCGCGGCTGGAGGTTGATCCTCTCCAGTACCAACACCCTGGGTTCGATGTGACGAGCGGCGCCCGCTGGGCTGTTCATGCGCCGAGAGCTTGGCCGTTGTTGCCTCCACTGATGTCAACCGCGTCGCCACACGCTCCATCGACTGCCGAAGATCGGCCATGAGCGATCTAGCGCCATGTTGGCGGAGATCACTCGCTCGAGCGTCGTCTCCATCTTCGACGCCGCCTTCGTGCCTTGCTGCGCGAGAGTCAGCTTCTCCAGGGAGGAGTTGATCTCGGAGATGCGCTCGGCATTGACTTGGCCCGCCTCCGCCGTGGCCTTGTTGGCCGCCGCCGCGGCCGCCAGCAGCTTGCGGAGATTCACCATCGACACCTCCGCCATCTCGACTCGCTGCGTGAGAGTAGGTCGGCCGGATCTCGCCGTCGCGCCTGGCTATCCTCCCGTCGAACCGATCTAGGGTACACCAGCGGTGTTTTGCGCGAATCCGAGGAGGATCCGCACCCTTCGACAGGATTTTACCGACGGAAATCAGCGATTTTGCGACTCCGAAGACGAGAATTCCCGGGGTCGAAACGGCTTTGATACCACTTGCTACGGACTAAATCGTCACCTCGCGGCACGCCACAGGTACTAGATCGTAGTATCGAGTTATTACAGGGTAGAATTCCTGTGAGGAGGAGGAAGAACATAGAACAAGAGGGGAACGGAGCCGAGCTCTTTACAATAATTGATCGATGCCTTGATTCCCTTTGCTATCGCCTATTTGTCTGATGCCGTGGCCTCGGAGTTCCTGGGCTGGGCCTTCTCAGTGACGGGCCGTGCTTGGCGGGCTAAGGCCTATCTTTGGTCGCGACGACTGCGCCATGTCTTGATGGGTGGTGTCGTAGCGTATGTTCATTCACATGGTTAGCAAGTTCTACGTGAATCTTGCCATGTGCGGTTGACCAAATTAGTGCAGGTAGAGTATGCGTTCGTTACTTGAGGATAAATCAAGATCACGAAATTAATATGCCGTATAGAGTGCACACCCCATGGGTTCATTTTCATTTGCAGATTTTTTGACTTGCATCACGAAACGAAGACGTATGTTGAACTTAATACCAACAACGCATAATCAATCTCCCGGCCCGGCGAATATGAGATCGACCGATCGAATCGAATTCCCAGTCTGCATCAATTTAACCACGTTGCTAGCATCATCACCCCTTCTGCAAGTTGTTCGATTCCCTGCAGTGATATTCGTGATTCCCAGGAATCATTTTGTTTGAGCAGACAATTCTCGGGAACCATCGACTGATATTTGTTTCATTGTGGAAACACCATCTTAATTGCCTTGAGTAGCAATTCAGCATGTAGGAAGACGGTGCAGTTGCTGGCAGGTAGCATTCATGCGCGCATGAATCTTCAGCAGTGGAATTCTCTTTGCCCCTAATCATCACTGATCTTTCCTTTTATGATTTCTACCAGCCAAATCCTTCCCTTCTTTTTCTGCCTGAAGAGACGGCGAGATCAACATGCAAAGAGCAACTCGATCTACGATATAATGCAAAGTTGAAAAGGCGAGAGCGCGTACGATTCTCTTCACCTTCCTGTCGTCTGATCTATGGTGGCCGTTGCTTTCGTTATGCCCACATCCATATATATCCACCGATGCACATGCACGCGACTGGCTGGTAGTGGCCTATCCCCGTCGCACAACCACGCGCGCGGCCAAAGCCTTGTCATAGTTGTGTGTGTATCTTGGCCGGTTCTATACCATGTGTCCATATCCTCTCCTGCCGCCCGCTGCGTATATTCCAATTCTTACGTTGCCTTCAGGTTAGCTATCGAAAAGCTTATAACCTCGCCGGTAGCCACCAATCAATAGGCATGAGCATTGTGTGATCACATTTACAGTAACCACCAACAATTAGGCAGTGATCATTATGCTGAACAAAATGGGTGATCACATTTCACAGTGAAATTTCTTACCGTACTGTACCCTGGTCAAAACAGGAACATCATTGCCCAATGATGTTCTCCTCTGGGATCCACAGTGCACTCACAACCAGCCCTTGGCTGATGATGTTACAAAAGACTAGATGACCCGTTGCGCTATCGCGCAATGACGAAGGCTAACCATAGGGTTTCTCTTATTTTAGTCCCGAATTACCGCGTTGTGCTATCGCACAAATAGCATAATTCAATAAGAATTTGAACCATAAGTTTTGGTTTAAATATCAGAGGCTTGGAGCGGAGCTCTACTCTTCTTGCCGATGTCATCACCGTAGTGGTAAAGGGAGGGCATTCGGGTTGGGTGGCCATCCGAGTCGAGCTATAACATCATCCGATGGCGTGAGTTGGAGAAAATGTTCTTGATGGTCCATGCACCGTCCTTTGGCTACTCCCTTTGCTCCCATGCCACGGCTCCTTCTGCCCCTCGTATGATCTGAACCATCCCTTGTGCTCTCATGTGGGTAATGCTCTCAATATCTCTTTCACTTCCTTTTGCGTAATTCACTTGCCATCACAGCAATATTATGGCCAAGTGGCTGCGATTTCTTATTTTCTCACGTGCACATTTGTGTTTCATCGCAATGTTACTCGTTGTCCGACGGGGCGTCCCATGGTGAGGTATAATAGTATATAGTGTGTTTCGTTGGAGGAAACGCCCTCGACGGCCCTTGTACTTTCATTTGGGTAGTGCTCTCGATATCTCTTCCACTTTCCTTTGGGCAATCCAAATTGTAGATGGGAGGAATGATCTATAAAGGAAAAAAAACATTTAGGCCGACGTTTTTTTAAATCAGACGTAGAAAACTGAGGGGTCGTTTTCGTGATGTGGCGAGGAAGCGGAGGCGTCGGCGTGTATAAAGCCATCTTCTCCCACGGCCGCATCCTCCATTCCCCCACTCCGTTCCCCTCCCAGTCTCCCACTACTCCCAAAATTACCAAAAACCTCTCTCTCTCTCGGCCACTTCGCCTCCGGGGTAGGTTTCTTCTCGCTTGATCCAGGAGAATCGGTGGCGATGCAAGGCGGGGAAGAGCCGGCGACGTGGAAGATGGGAAGAAGCGCAAGGCCGCCGCTTTGGGTGGAGAGAAGGAGGTCGTTGAAGAGGCCACCATGAGCGTCGGTGCTTCGAGGGCAACCACCGTGGATACCCTTCACGTTGGTGCGAGCACCATCGGGACGGGCGGCATCGGGCCGGTCGTGGAGGAAGCGGCGGATCTACCGGCGGGTGATTCGGCAACAGTACAGGCCGATGGCAAATGCTGGAGCATCCACCCTTGCCGACGTGGCTGTTGGCGTCGCCGTTATCGGGACGGCGGGCCAAGCGGCCGGCAATGCTTCACTGGTGAAGCCAGAGTTAGAGAAGGAGGTATGTACTATTTGCAGATGACCCGGTGCGCTATCGCGCCAAGGGCGAAAGCGAGACAATATTGTGCATCCGAGTTGTCGCCTGCATCGTCATCAGAGTCATCGCCTACACAGGGACCGACGCCATGAAAAAGTAATATATTTTCCTTAGATATATAGCCAATCTAAACATGTATCTGTGGAAACACCACTGAATTAGTTAATTATTTAATCTATAGCTGGTCTTTGTTTGTTGCAGAGAGGTTTCATACTGAAGCAATAACGGAGGAGGTGGAGCAAAGTAGAAGGGAAGCTGAAACAATAAGACGAAGTGGTGTTTTACAAAAGCTGGTGGTGCGGGGAGGCTTAGTTGTATTGCCATCCATAATTAGCATTCCTCGACAATAGAAACATGCGACATTGGATGATTGGCACATTCACCTCTTAGCAACCAAGTGTCAACCCAATGATACCCTGGTACCCGGGAAGTCGATAGTATAAACCTCGCTGATCAGTTCTTCTTTTATGACATACATATGACCCGAGTGGTGCAATTGGCATAATCAAGATATTACTCAAGCTATAAGTTTTATCCATGAGATTTTTTGGGGATGCCGATGCTTCTTAATTAGCACTTTAAAAGGGCGTACTCACTATTTCAAACAGTTCTCAAGAGCCATTAGCGAGCATGTTAAAATTTGTTTCCACATGGAAAATATGCTAAGAGGTATCCAATGTTAATAGAAACGTGGGCGACATGATCTGGACCTTATTGGTAATTTATCAGCAATCAATTTACGAAGTTTTGGCATATCGCTCGAACATCCGCAAATTTCATATTTTCTCCAGAGTCGAACTATACCATTGGAAAATACATGTATAATCGTCATGTAGGATAAAGGAAAGCAGCAGAGTGAATGGTTTGGCTGAAAAATAAAGGAACTGTCTTTTGTTATTGAATATAAAAGCACTGAAGTGAACGGTGGCTGACAAAGAAAAGAGAGACAGTGCCTTATAGGGCAAGAAAAGAGAGACAGTGCCTTAGAGAGACGGTGGTAGGAAGTATTTATGCTTGGTTCAGGTCAATGCGAGACCATAATGTTCCAATAAAACAAAAAAACAGAATGCCTGGCTGGAGATATGAAGCTCCAGCAGAAAAAAATTGTGTCAAGTTTCCTCAGTCTATAGTTCTAAAGAAAAACTTCAGAATCATGATAACAGGCATTAAGCACACACATCTCTGTATAAACTTGGATCTCTGGTTTTTCTGTAGAATCTGAATAAACATGCTACTGAGGCACTACTTAGACCTCTTGTTATGTGTATGTTCAAACTGATCCTAACAATACTATGGTTTGACTTGGAGCCTTCTGACTCCTAAATCAAATAAACGATCGAGGGGTACACGGGAGTCAACAAAGCGGTCGTAAAACTCCCAGGAATAATTGTCTATCCTGTTTTCGGAGATGTGCACTGCAGATTTGTACATAAGTCAATGCACCATAGAGTTCTTTGGTAGCACAAATATAGCAGAGTACGATTTAATCCCTAACAAATAGTACAACATATGTAGCCCGGTGCACCTACTGTTCAAAGAAACACCGAACTTAACAGACTAAACATACAAATAGTGAATACATCCAGATTTAGCAGTCTCACATGGTCTTGATACTTCGGTCGGGAGCTGTGAAAGTAGTACTCAGTCGGGAGCTGTGAAAGTAGTACTCAGCCAAACTTATGGTAGCGCAGTTTTACGGGAGATCTGAATCTTCTATTAGGATACACTTGCCTTTTTTAATCTATAAGATTGCATGGTAAATATACTGGTAATTGACGAAGTAAACAGATAGGAAGGGGCCTAAGAGAAACCTAGGTACTATCTTTTGGTAAATCATAGTTTCCAGCTGAGAGTACAAGGATAAAAATTGTCTAGTGGAAAATAAAACATTGTTAAAACACGATTTTACATAGTCTTGTTCATAAGTTACAAGACGGTACCACCCAAACCAAAAGGAAATCGAAACCCCTAGAAACACCTAAAGCTGGTAGCAAAGACCATAACAATAGAGATGAACGGTCCATGATCTCTGTCTTGATTTGATTGGCAGCTCTTTTACTCCAATGATCAATATTCTGAAGTTAGGAGGAAACGTGATTTCATATCGCCGTTGCTTACATGATACGTTAGAAGCTACGAAAAAACAAGTAAACATCATACTTGTGTTGCGGATGAGGCCGCTCATCTTGCTACAAATGGCTGTCCTCACCTCTATTTTGTGAAGCACATGGCGCTTGTCATACTTGGATGGACTGTAGGAAAATCAGGTTAGAAATACATGGGCTTTTACCGTGGACGAGTATGAATAGAAACGGTGGCAGAAAGAGGAGGCATCTTTACCTGGTATTAGGCTGTCGGTAGAGCTCTCTGAAGCTGGAACTTCTTTCCCACTATTGATTACCTATGTGAGAGCCATGGAAATTTTAAGGCTGGTAGTAAGGAAAGCACTAAAGCTAGGGTGCTATCTTCCGTCGGTTCGAAAACTCCATGGAATTTCCAGCATAGGGTACTTGTCATGTAGGCACTTTCATATGCGGGCAGACCACTTTGACTACCACTATATTCCATTTCTCATTGGTACCAAGAAAAATATTTACCTCTTCGAGTCAATAGTTTAGTTAATCTCACCCGTGACAATTTGATATAGAGTGGAAACAAAACATGTCAAACGGTATTGCTTTAGCATTATGTCAAGTCACATATGTTATGTTGTTGCAATCCATAAATTTTAGTGGTAATGTTCTGAAAAGATTCTAAACTAACCAAGTGATATTTCGAACAAATGATTCTCTCTTTCCTATACATCTTCTCTCTCTCTCTCTCTCTCACTGGTCTACACATTTGCACGCCTGTCCAATTTATCTTGCGGAGGATTTTGCAAGATCAGTAAATAGGTTTATGATTTATCTGCAAATCCAAAGAATGCATACTCTGCAGCATGCCCTGTGGTCCATGCGCGTACTATGAATTTCATGGGATTTATAATCCATTTTTTAGGTTTTTGAAGGAGGCCCATATTTGCGGCGGAAGAACGAGCAAAGTTGTTGATTATGTATTCAACACTACTTCCACTTTAATTAAGTTAGACATCGTTAGTTTTCAAAATCTTAAGAAAAAATTAGTGCGCCCTAGTTGCCATGATAGTCCAAGGACCACATGTATAAAAATCAACAAACCATGCATAGTATCAAAAATTGCATTTCAAATAAAGAAATTGGTACTAAAACCCCAGCAACACCCCATGCTCCCTTTTTTTCAGAAAATTTGAAGAATATATTTCTAAAATTATGAAAAAAAAGCACCCATACATGTACTCACTCTGAGCATTTCAGCGAAAAATTTGTTCTACTGTAAGCTACAAAAAATAATTTCTAACAAAAATGTAAGTTTTCTATCCCTATATACAGCCACAAATTGGTTTTTCCTGTAGCAGAATAGATGTCCTAATAGGATTCCTACTAAAGCAGCTACATCATTTTCAAATATATTTCCACTACTGCATATAAAGAATGTAGCAGAATAGATATCCCGAGTACGAATTCACTCTAACGAGTCTGCTCTTTCCCAAAAGATATGATTCTTTTACATTATGACGGGTAAATTTTTCTCCACCACACGCGTACTATCATTACATCTCTCTATTAGTATCATTTTAACCAACCAATTATATTATAGAAGAGCACATAGGACAGCCTTTTGCAAATAATTCAGTGTCTAGAAAAAACTGTTCGAATATTCCTAAGATTTGGATGAAATAACTAAAGAATGTTTAAACCAAGGAAGTTTTACCTGACCACATAAAGCATATCAAAAAGGAGCATATCCAAGATAAAGATACCATTTAAATGTAGAAAAAGGAGCTAACATATGAGTATTTATCACATTCAAATTTCACCCAGAAAATGAACACTATTCGGGTCACTTTTTTTTTTACTTTATTCATATAAATTATCTGCATGGGCATCAGATCAGAAGCTCATGATGATTCAGGAATACATATTATGATGTAGTACCTCGGTAATTAGGTCAGACAATATTATGATGTAGTACCTCAGTAATCAGGTCAAACAACTATCAATCAGCTCTTCCCTGACGATTTCCATCTTGTTCGTCACACATAGCCTGCAAATTGCAAGATACAATTAGCAACGAGCATCGTGGTCTTGGACAAATGTTTTATCTTTCTTAACATAGACCACGGATAACATACCTTTTCCTCCATGGGCGGAGCCACTATCTTTAAAAAATAGAGGAAGCCTCACATCAACTCAAGTTGCAACCACGTCGAGTCAGCTATTGGTAGATTGCTCTTTCTAATGAATAATGCAGCTACCTCCAAAAATCAATACGTTGATGAACAATAAAAAGAAATGTTGTTGATTGAAAGGGGTTACCCATAAGGCTGGAGCTAGTACACACATGGCGTAGTAGATCCGACAAGTTTACCTGAGGAAATCGATAGGGTGCTCTCCTAATTTCCTTGCTAGCTGAAGGGGATCAGACAAGAGCAGCCACTCCTCGCATGAGTGTGAGCTGAAGGTAGCTGAAAGTGTAACACGATTTTTTTAAATAATGCTATAACATCAATTGACCGTTCATACAATGGACTTGATATACTTGCATGCAGACAATACGATGGATTCCAGCAACTCGAGTTTCGTTTTCATTATTATAACTTTACTCATGCTCAAGAATGGATCTTGTTTAAAGGCAACTGAATGACTAACATGCCAATGTACACATAATGCTTTGGCAATAAGTGACTATCAGTCTCTGTTTATGGAGTTAAAAATCTTTCCCAAAATGCTTTACAACTGACTATCAATAGCAATAAAGAGTATCACCTCTTTTACCTCATGGTCCGAGGTCAAGAACACACAGTCAAACAAGAAAAAATCTCACTTCTGGTGTGACACAGGCAAGCATACACTTTACACAGGCAAGCAGAAGCAAACCTTGACAGGAGCAACAAGAACAGCACGGGTAAAGCTCAATCCTGCCAAAAATTACTACAATGAGCATATTAATTTGTTACATGACTGTCTGAACTCAAAGTATATTAATTTTCCACTGGGATTTATTATGAGCAATTTTGAACTTGGTTCAAAGGACTGAATATTCAATATGTCCTACAATTTTCAGTTAGCTTCTCAGGCTAACACAGGAAAATTGCTTGGAACATGAACTGAAAACAAGTCCAAGCCAAGTAGATAATATGAGCTGAAACTGGGCTCTGTAATACAAAGAACTTAAAAACCAAGGAATGTGCATTCCAAACTATAATGTATAAGAAACAAATGGCAGAGAAAGAATCAAGGCACGGAATATATTCAAGCAAAATTAGTGTGTGGAGACAACAGAGTACAAGAGACGGGGAAATATCGGCGTGGAAGATGTGATTGCTTGTACAAGCCACGGAAAATATGAACTCACATGTTGCTTGTTATCACCATTGGTGAGAATCTTCTGTGTAGCGACCCATCATCAACATCGACAGTTTTAATGAAATGCATTTATGGAGAATATCACCAGAAAATTTAGAAATAGTCAATACACATCCAAATATATATGCAGATCTAGAGTACATGAGCGTGACCTGGCTCCAATCTCTGTAATTCCTGAAATTTCTTGAAGGGGGAGAAGTAGAATGGACGCACACAGCTGATGTCCTCGTCCATTGCTGCTAATTGCCACCAATTTACCTACACAAACGATCCAAAAAAAAAGATTAAAACCCATTCAGCGCACCAATGAACCAAAAAAAAGCATTTACCTGCATGAACGACCCAATACAAAATTTACTTAACCCTGTCTAACTCCCAATGTATTTAAGCTGAGGAAATTGCTTAGGAGGTCAGTACCTGCATGAAGGTCTGGAACCTCCCCAGCTGTCTGGTGCTTCTTCTTGGCGGGAGAGAGAAGAGGAGTCGAGCTGTTGCGGCCTTCGCCATCCATCAACTATTGCGGCCTAAAATGCAGTTAATCAGAAACAAGGAGAGAGTACTGGCCATGGCAGGGTAATATATTTTGGATTCCGTACATTAAATAGAACATATATGAAGGAGGAGTGATCCACTGATCCCCCTTGTGCTCCTGCCCACAGTACTGATAAAAATAATCGCACTACAAAACCAAATTGATCTTGACAAGAAGCAAGGAATCGAAGGATCTGGAAAATCTGTATTTAGATATGCCAGTTTATTTCTGTAATTCTTGGACACTAAAAATTAAATGGTTATCTAATTCTGAATTAGTAATTCTATATCGGCCCCCAAAAAATAATCTACTGAGCAGACCTGCCACCACGCACCGAATCGAGCGTCGTCGTGACAGACGCTGATCTCCAATAACAACACGAGCTCGTACCTTTTGCTTGTCACTCGGCAGACACCATTGTCCATCAGGTGAGGTTGCTCTGAAAATCATCCACCGCTTCCATTATTTTCTAACCATTTCTTCCTGCACAGTCCAAATATTTCTTGCACATCACCGAGGAAAATGAAGCATAAAAAACTCAAAAACCAAAATAAGAAGTAAATAACAGACAAGCAGCTACTCGCCTACTCAAGAACACACTGAAATTTAATTTTGTACCAAATTCTAGCAGATTAAACACTTGTTACCCAAATCATCAAGCCCAGAGAGTAATATATTTTTCTGAAGAAATGCAGAATAGAAAAGAAGAGTCTGAGACATACCGGGCTTGGCTTTCAAATAAGTGTAACATCAATTGGCCACTTGCACAAAAATATCTTTCAGGACCAATATATGAGAACCAAACTTCAAAAGTTGCCCAAATCAATTCCCCGAACCGGGATCGACACTAACTGTACAAAATTCAGATTGCAAAGACATTAACACAATGAAATAACGAGTGCTGAAGAAGTATTTTAGGTAGAAAAAACTGCAGTAAAATGACTCGCACCTCCTCCAAACACAATGAAACCTAATGCAGCCAGGACAACTTGAACCATTGGAACCCATCCAACGGCCTCCTGTATGCCTCATTTGATGTAAATTTGAATCATTTGATGCAACCTATCATCATAATGGGCAGAGGCCTATCAAACTATAGATAAACCACTATCCATCGTAAAAATCCTAGATTATTTAAGCATCACCTCAATTAAAATGACAGCAAGAAACAAGTAAACTAATTGATCATTTTTTAATCTTATAGCGTGCAGGGAAGAAACTTCCCGTGAACACTTCTAAATAGGTAGTACCAAGTTAAAGGGCATCATCTACAATCAGACCAAACAAATCTATGGCATAAATAAACAAGAACATGATTTCAGTTCAATGTCGTCCCGATTACGATTTCATTCAGCACAACTTTGAATGATCTTGTATGTGTATGGCCCCTTCTATTTTTATTCCTAATCTTTCCAAACCTGAATTGTATGATTGCTGTAGCAACTTCTCCCAAAAGAATTTAAAACATATAACCTTAAATTATAGAGAAGATTCATATCCTATCATCTTGAGCACATGGACATAGTTCTCACAAAAAGCATATCGACAGCTAATTCACCTCAAAACTGTGGAACTTTTTATATGTTCTGATTATATGAATCAAAATCTTAATACAAACAAAGGGGACTGCTCAGATAAGTATTTTTTATAAAATTCAGTTTTTACACAATTCAGGTTCCAATTATATGCCCCGCAAAAAAAAGGTTCCAATTATATGAATCACATCAAGACAGCTAGTTCACTTCAAATCTTGAAATCAAGACTGCAGAATTTCTGAATTTTTATATTTTTTCTAAGAGAAGTGACAAAATAGAAGAAGTGCTCAACTTTTTGTTGATAGGGATGTATCTATAACTAAAACATGTCTATATACCTCCGTATCTACACAAAGTTGAGCAGTTTTTTTTTAGAGACAGAGAGAGTACAATAGAAGGGACAAGAACTACCTGACCATCTGGCTTATTTAGCACATAGGTACCACCATAAACAACACTTGGACGTGCAGAAGCCTGACCAATAATGTACCACGTTAGCATATATATATTCCAATAGGAAATTAAGCCATGCTCTCTAAGAATAAGTAACTAACACGCAAGGAAAAATGTAGGATGATCCGCATCTAAAATCTACATATAAGGCATCGGGAGCTAATCATTTACCTTCTTATTTATGTAGAAATGCCTCAACTTAGGTTGTTCCTGGCAAATACCATCGAAATAAAATTAATAATGTGCTCACCCAACACCTCAGTTAGTAACCAATCGCGGGAACACAAAAACATAAATAAATGGTCATACATAGTTTACCTTCTAGCCCGTGAACATCTCTGCTACAAAAATCAGTCACTTGACTTGCATGTTCTTTTCTAGCCCCTGCAATGAAACAAAAAACTAAATAGTTTACAATTAAAGTGACTACATCTATGTTTTCCACTGATCATGCCACTATAAAGTACTACCTCTGTCCCGTTTTAATTGACGCCCCTATGTACCTGCTCGCTTCCTGCATGACACTACACCCCGCGTCGATTAAAGAGGAACGGAGGGAGTAGAACATAATATATTATATAGTAGAGCAGATGAAAAAAGAAAGGGAAAATTAAGAGAGCATTACTTGACCTTGCTCATGATGGAGCACACTCAACACCTACACACCACAAGATAAGCCTGTGAATAATTCCTCATGGCAATATTCCGAGTAGACAAAATAAAATAGCCACTGCAACCAAGCCTTCGTGTATCTGATCAGAACTCTCTTCGAATGCTACTTCTCCATATAATATTTACACAAATTGAACAAGATACACCTTATCTTTTTTAGAGGAAACAAGCACCGAGCACGGAATTAACGAGACTCACCAAAGCGGCATCAAGAGATGGACCTCATGGTGGTGCGCATGTGGCGGCACCGTGATGTCCGCGCGACGTCCATGCCCGTGCCACTCCTGTCCTCTTTTCCTTCCAGGAGCAGTCCCTCACTGCTCAAAGCGATGCAAATATGTAGAAAATCAGATACGGTACCAACTTTCTCATCGGTGGATATGCATTATCAGTTTATATTTGTTTTTGTACAACTTACAGGCATCTTTCTAGACTACAAATGAACACATTCGGTCAGAAAAGCAAGTGAATATTATAAGGAAAATTTAGCATACGAAAATGTGTGCAATTGGTTTTATGCAGAAAAATTGCTTTTTAGATGTCATCTTCCATGTCATATTCTGCAGTATCCCACCATTTATACTGACACGGTTTCAAGAGGATATGGAGTACTAACCTTTTGGCAAGATTTTGATTGGGAGGAAGACGAGAGGTGGTGCTCGTAGTCTTGGAAGCAAGTATGGTGCCCGCCACCTGCCTGAGCAGAGCCAATCCACCCTCGACGCACCGGCAGCCGGGAGGGTGCACGATGCACAAACGTGAGGCCGACGGCAGATCCTCCTCCCTGTGAGACTCCCATTTCGTTAGCAATGGCACGTTGAGCAGCCTAATGACCTAAGAAACGAAAAGAAAAATGGTGTAGGTTGGATTCGTGGAACCATTACCGATGTGTACACAGGGCACCGGCCGCCGACGACCTCTCCTCGCTCGGGCACGCTCCTCGCCTCCACTGCTGCCGCGTCCAACCGCCCCCGTCGCTCGGCGCTGCCTTCCGTCGCCGCTGCCGTGTCTAGGCGTCCCATCGCTCGCCGCGCGCTGCGAGGCCGCCGCCGCTTCAAACCGCGGCGTCCTCCTCGCCGGTGGCGGCTCCCGCATCCAGCCGCCTCCGAGAGGAGTGCGGCGTCGCTCCTGCCGGTCGATCCATCCCGGGGAGAGGCGGCGCAAGGCGGTGATTGGGGAGGAGGAGAGGAGAAGGAGGCGGCTCGGGAATTGGGGGAGGAGGACGGAGGCGGCTCGGGGATTGGGGGACGGGAGTTGCTCGATGCTAGGTTTTCACAGCGACTTGTCACACGCGTGTAGAAAAGGAAGGCGACCTAGGTGAGCTGTCTGTGATCTGCTCGTGACCGCCGGATCCCGCACTCAGCCGGTCCCATGCGTCATGGACTCTTTCGGAAGCTGAACAAGTGAGAAAATTTTCACTGAATCCAACGGCTGAGGTAGAAAGTGGGATCCGAAATTTACTGTACAAGGTAAAACGTGGGGTGCAGATCGATTTGCCCCTCCTGAAGCCTCCTGGAGGTGGGTAGTCTAGGAACATTTATAGAAGAAATCTCCGTGAATGAAACATCCAAAGTTCCAACAGACGTGGACTCAGACGATTGAGTTCAGGTCTTGGTACCACCCAAATGCTGGTGTGGTGCGCCCATTTGTTTGGTCACCTCACCTTCAAAGCCAAAAAATAAAAGCCATTGACCTAAGGCTTAGCAGCCATTATTCAGGATAAAGAGTAGGAGTATGAGTATAGCATTAGGGATGGCTGTCTTGCCCTTGTCTCATGTAGTGGCATGTCCATGTGATGTGAATTTTGGATCCAGAAAGGACTTACCAGAACAGGAAAAAGGGGCAAAAACTGACCGATTTATTTGTAGGTGTTCAGTTTTGGTTTTGATTTTCGTAGTGTGTGCAGTTGGATGGGTCATATATAGATGTGGAATGGGATTTAGTAAGATTATTACTATGTGGTAAACTCGGTGAGCTTGGAGTGTGCAAGTAGGATGGTTCAGACCTACTGCTAAAGGGACCTTGAGAGTGCGATAAAAAAGGTGAGGAATTTGACGTCCAACTCCGAAGTGCCGGCTGCTGTCAATACTTGGAAAAAGATGGCCTATATCCTCATTTTCCTTCAGGAAAGTTGCCAACTCATGCAGTATGCGCACGTATATAGTTATACCGTATCTAATTTTCTTTTTGAGAAAAATGTTTCTTGCCTCAATCGTGAGGTAAAGTGTAGTTTCCCCATCTAGAAACCATAGCGGATTTTTTTTTCGATAAAGGATGCTTTATTTTTGAGAAAGAATTACATCCATGTTATAATTTCGTAACTGCGCATTACCGTATATGGGTCCAAAGAGAAAATTCTGATAAAACAAAACTACGCGAAATACATATCGGAACGATGAAATATAAAACGCCTAAGGTGTGGATGGAGCTTCAATCCGTAGACTATGATAGCGGAAATGACTAATATAAATATCCACTTCATTGCAAGCTTACTTTAATACAACATTTTTTTGTCTTTCCCTGGTATAATGAAAAGGGATACTCGCATCTGGAACTTCACACTTTACCCCGCCTAAACTAGATGATGAACCATGTATGTCGACTTGCATCACTTATTCAGAGTTCCACACTGTGTTGCTATACTTTTTCAAAGGGTACAAAGCGGACTATCAGGAATTTACAAGGATCATAACTACACCCATGTACAAGAGAGAAGCACGCCCGTCGACTCTATCCGTGCTCAGATCACTTCAGACACATGTTCTTACAAGACAGCTTACAGACTAGTTTACAGTTAGTGGAATGCCCACATAACAAACTGCCATTTACCCTTTTCTGAATCTGAGGCCTGAGGGCATGGTTCTCCTTAAATGGTGAGGTAGCTGATGCTAATCCAGTTTGCGCATAATTGCGCGCATCTGGGCTCACCTTAGCCCCCTTGATAACTGTCATGTCATATGTCGTTAGATGATAGAATTGCTGTGGTGAAAAGAATGACCTAGCTTGCCGGCTCCAGTGATCATGTGCCAGGGAAAGGTCCACCTGAACTGGAAAGCATTATGAATGCACAGACGACAGAGAGTGAGAATACGGAAACCCATGTAGTCTCTGTGTACATCTCCATGGCATCTGTGAAGGAGAAGCGTGCTCGGCTTTCAGCCCAGTTGCGAATTCTATCAGCCTCAGCTGCATATACTGCTCTCCCCTGCAATAGGTAAATGATTGGTCACAATCTGCATGACATAGATCAGCTCAATAGCAAATATGAAGTGAGTACACAAAAAGCAGGTTGTTGCGTCTATCATTCACTCCGAATGCACATGCATGTACTTTACTTATTCTCACAATCACCCAACGCAAATCTATACATTTTGTAGCACAAGTTTCAACCCTCTTTTGCTTAGAATGATTGGACCATTGCCCAGTACTGACTTGTATATGATAACAAGCGTACATGGAAATGCAATCCAATTTCAGCAGAATTAATTAGCATACAGTACAAAGTACAGCAATGTGACTAAAGCACATGGAACTAGCGACAGTGAAGCCTTCATAGAGAGATCTAACAAAACTGAACACGAAACTAGCAATAAGGGTGATGGACTTAGCTGGTTATACTGAACCTGGAAATCACAACATCAAGGACCAGTTTTATGTCTCTATTGCAGAAACCTGACATAATGTACATTGGTTTAAAACTTCTTTACGATCTGGCCTACCTGGTTGATGTAGTCTCGGAAGCTGGAATAAACAACTCTTATTTATCGCACAGACATAATTTGGATAATCAAGTGATGGCACTCAGTTTCATTATATTCAATAATGAGTAGTCCCCAGTATTTAGCAATAACTATCTTTTCAAATATGGCCTTTGCTGGAATAAAGCTAAGTAAGTAGTTCCTCCATTTCACAAAGTTGTCGTCCTGCCCACCAGATCTGTTTCCATATTTGATAGGGCTATATGTATGGTGCACTACTGAAGTACTGATATTATATTTGGTGCCTCTCTCGTTTGTGCGATTAGACACATAATGCAAAATGGAGGGGTATAATACAGAGAAGCAGCTACCTCTTCGTCAAACCATCGGCCTCGGCGAACCCATGCAGTAACCAGGGCAAGCAAGATTCTTGGTGGTGTTAAGTAGTTTACTGCTTTTCCACTTCCTTTGACAACTCGCATTCTAGGAACCAATGTTCTTGCTACTGTTTCTGGAAGCTCGCATATTATATTGAACACCTTTTTATTTTGGAGAGATGAACCACTGCAAAGAATAGACTGTAGGTTAAAAATAGTATTTCATACACTCAGGCATGCGACACAATGGAAGGTCAATGAGACTATACGGAAGATTAGGTGGTGGTCATCATTTACAAAAGAAGAAGCACACTTAATTTTATCTATACAGCAGACCATGTATGAACTCTTCATTGCTTTACTAATTTGTGAGACTAACAGCTCTAATATATAGCACAATTTGATTGTATTTGTACAAAAATTAATAAGTGGCTTATTATATACTTCAGACTGTGGCACGTTAGTGGCATTACTAATGTTCAGAATGAACTTTAACAAAAGCACCTGTTAATCACCACCTTTTATCAGCGTTGAAATCTGGATATTTTACCGGATAATACTATAGCATAACTGTTGTTAATTTATTAGACAGAAATATTCTGTTTGGACACCATGAAGATTTCTCCCAATACCCAATAAGGTTTGTTGTAAATAAACTAGTATACATGAGTTCCTCAGAATGAGCTTTAACAACTCAATGAAGTCAAGTAACTTAGAGGTTACCTTAGAAGGAGATCTGTAAGGACCATTCCGGGAGAGGCAGTGTGAACTCCAACTTTTGATCTTCTGCTTTCCTTCATAAGTGATGCTTGGAACTGCCTTAGTCCACACTTGGTTGAACCATAACTATAAAATTACAAACCGGCATAAGATTTGGTTTCATTACAAAAGCAGCAGCATCAAATACAATGTATCATTATGTTCTAGCGACCAAGAAAAGAAGGACACATTGTCTCTACAATGTACATGTCAGAAAAATAGCAGAGAATTAAAAGGGCTGAGTTACTTACACAGCTGTCAATGGTGTGCTTGATCCTCCAGATCCTGCACCATCCATGTTGAATACATGACCTCCCTTTTCTTGGTATTGCATGACATCCATAGCTTCTCTGGTGCAGAGCAAAGAACCAACTAGGTTTGTTGAGACAATCTGCAAATAAAGCCAGAAAACAGTAAGGAATACTGAAATCAGATCGGATGATCAAGCATGATCAACCTAGTAATATGACTCCTGTTGTTGAAAGGGGGAAATATGAGCAGGTAGACGATATCAACTAACAAACCTGGGTAATATCTTCATCTGAAAAATTTACTAGTGGCCTAAAACCTTTGTTTGTGCCAGCATTATTTATCTGTAGATAAATTAAGAAAGGACACGTATTTAGAGCAGTAGACAATGTAACAATACAGAATAAAATAACATTGTACAAGCAGGCAAAGTTATCAGTATGTGATTCCTGGGTAAAATACAGAAAGATGCGACATATGTACAGAATTACGTACCCAAATATCAATTGAACCCAGCTCTTCAACAGCGAAGTTTACCAGCTTTTTCACATCTTCCGGTTTGCAAACATCACAAGATGTGCCAACAACCTTAGCCTGTAATAAAGTTTCTCTTTGTTTCTTTTTGGCAACTGACAAGCCCTCCTTGATGTTCTCTTCCAGCTCATCAATGGTCTGAATAACTGATTCAGGGCTGCCAAATAAACCCAAAGATAGTTAAGAAAACTAAGACATAGCAATGAACTAAACTTTGAGCATTATGTTGATGAGTGACTACTACCTGCGGGAAGCAACTACAACACGGTCTCCAGAAAGAAGAAACTCCCGAGCAAGTGCTTTCCCTAGCCCTCTTGTGCTGTCAAAATCGAACTACAGGGGTCAATGTTGATTGCAAACATGAATAACAACCAGTGAGGTGTCAGATCCACGAAACAACATCCATCAATTATATTATTTCAAAGAAGACATACTTCAAGACTATTATACTCAACTTATGCTATACATAGAAAGAAAATATTGGAGTGAAATAACATTTTTTTATCAACATATCTAGGATACAATTCATTATCTTACATCATCTATTTTACTCTATATTGAAAGTATGCACACTACTTCCTGGCAAAAGATTCACATGGCATGTTAGAAGAGAATGTAAAATAAGCTACCTTCCGGTTATGACAACATTGCGGGGTCCAGCTTTGCAGTGTTCCTCTAGGACACTGTTTGCACCTAACATTGTGCCGATAATTACTCCACCAAGCCAGCTATACCAAATTAGCGCATTTGTTTGGCTGTCTCCACCTAATAACAAAGGTAGCTACATTATTAACTGAAACCCCATGAGGGATGTATATGAAACAAAGAAAAAGGAAGAACAAAAGGAATGCAGCAGATTGTACATGAGTAGATGACTGACCTGATAACTGAAATCCAACTGCAAGTACAACACCACTGCTTGTCATAGTGATAACGTATCTGCCTACCTGGGTAGCAACCTGAGAGGAGAAGCAAATGAGTTAACACAAATCATCTATGTTTAAGTAAATGAGTGCAGATGTGTGATCTGTTTCAGAAAATAAGAAGATAAAATCCTTGCTGTTAAGCATGCAAAGAGGTAACATGGCCCATTTTAAGCCTAGACCACATGACTGGAAAACTTCACTGGGCACACCTTCCACACTGCAACTCTAGGTTCATAATGTGCAGTTTTAGGGGACTACGATTTAGCAAGAATTCAGGAAACCGAGAAATTAGCATAACCGAATTCTATAATAGCAAGCCGTGTATTCAGAACACGCTGATCAGCGCCGAACACATCGATTGTGCCGGTGCTGGTAGAATTATGGCCTGAAACAGATGAGCTATCGCTTTCAGCATATGACGGAGCAATTCTTGCACGCATGCGGCTCAAATTGATAAGCAGCGAAGAACCGATCAATTGACATAATGAACCATATAATTTAGAGCAGACGCATATGGCAAGGGCCGGGGTCGATGGTTGGCGAACGGAGCTTACAGAGAAGAAGATCTCCTCGGCCTTCTCGACCGCGCGCTCGTACTGCCCGCCGTACACCTCCGCCGCCGCCGACCGGGACCCCGCGAGCCCCTGCATCGCCGCCTTCAGCTTGTACAGCGGTCCCTTCCTGCGCTTCGGCGGTGGCGACGACGGCTTCTCATCGTCGCCGCCGGTCTCCTGCTTGAACGCGCGGCAGCGGAGGAGCGAGGGTCGGTAGCACGTCTGAGAGACGATCTCCGGGAAGCGGCGGAGGCGGCCGTGGACGGAGAGGTGGACGACCGCGGTGGCCATGGCGTGCTGCCCCCGCAGGAGATAAGGAATTTGCGCTCTTCCGTTCTCCCGTCTCGGTTCTTGCTTCTGCTACTACTGGGGTGTGTGTGCGCGCTCCTTTTCTCTGTGGGGATGGTTTCGTTCCTTAATTTATGGAGGGGCGTGTGCCCAGCACTTTACCAGTGAAAAAAATAATATCGTAGATTTTGACAAAGAAAATGTGCTCGATTCATGGATACAGGTTCTGGTTTGTTGGAAATTATGCTTTGGTCCAACTAGCTCTATCTTGTCTTGTAAAGATTTTTCCTTTTAGAAAAGATTGAAATTTTCATTGCCGGTGAACAAATAGTGTGCTACTGTTGGAGAGAGAGAGAGAGAGAGAGAGAGAGGAATGAGATCAATTTATGAACATGCATATTGAATTAGTTTGAAAGGCGTGTAATAAATTATCTCCATTTTCAAACGGATGGGTGCTTCCATTTTCAAGAAAAACTATAGGTAATAGAAACTAATTTTTGTTATATAAAATGCTACATGCTCATCGTATATAAAATGCTAAGGTAGGTTCTGTTTGAGTATTGAAGTAATGATCAAACGGGGAGGTGTATACACTTAGCAGAAGCTCGGCGCTGAAAGCGCATATCGTGCTCCATTCCATGTGTAATAAGTGTCGGTGTAATTTGAACTAAAATCCCGACGATTATTATGGATCGGAGGGGTAGTAGCAATTGGCATTGGGGTTTTTGTGGATGTAGTCACAATTGTCATCTTTAATTCTGGAGAATCACTACAGTTAGGGCAAGTACAACGCAAGCGCTTATTTGTAGACGCCAGGAGTTCAATCCCGTCGATCGGCAGTTGTTTCTTGCAATCTTGGCTAGTAGGCGCTTAATTAGACGTATCGACGCAAAACAATGTGTCGGACGCTTCCTTGAAAACACGCCTGTGGCACTAAAATCGGACGCAAGTTGTTAGAGGAAAAAGCGCCGAGATTGGAGCCTGCCGTTGGAGTCGTGGACTCTTCGTGAGTCGCTAGGATTAATTTTCTCGTTTTCCTTTGTTTAAGCGTCTGCACTAGCGCTTGCCACTGCACATGTCCTTAGTGTCTTCTTTCTCCCGATAATTTTCGAGGTCATTAGACGTCATGTTCCATTGTGTTATAATGTTTGAAGCATAAGATGGATTATCCTACAGGCTAAAAAAGAGATGTTACAGCAAATACACATGACTTATAAAGCTTTCATTCTTTTTCAAGTCGAAACTACGTACGTTAAAGATGACAAGGAGTAGTACCCTGTTGTAACGGCACTCCTCACAGTGGGTTTACATGACAAGTCGCAAGAAAGAGTTTCCACGGCAGCAATGATGGTCGACTGGTACCACGTTTGATCGTCCAAGTAAAAGATCGTGGCCCCTACGGCACAGCTACGACGCAACGGGACAAGAGAACGCCCATACATACATATACGATCCGATCAATACCAAGTGGAAATGGAACCAAAATAGGCAGAGGAGAAAAGAGAAAATATCTATCTAGTTGACGCGAGCAAGCAAGCAAGAGGCCACACGTTGAAGCAACCTCATCTCCGCGGAGATAGGCGCCACGTAGCCGCGGCCGGACTTCCTGGTCGCTTGCTTTTGGGGATCACACTCTCCTTGTCATCCGAATCAGCAGCTCAGCGTTGCTGGTAGGGCCACCGGGGCGTGCTTGCTGCCACCACGGGATGGAGCTCAGGGCATGCCTCTCTGGCTGTAGGATTTTTTCCTTTTTTTCTTTTGGCAAGATCTAGAAGTATCTGCATGCTCGACTACTCATGTGCCTTTTTCTAAGATATCAATCCCATACCAAAAATATCCAATGCTGGGACCAATTTGCTATGCAACAAAAAATGGCGTCGCCTTCCGGACAGACATGCCGTAGGACGCGCCAGGCGCCACCATATCCAAGCTCAGTATGTGTGTTAAATTTCCGGTTTCTTTGGAGATCCCATGCGTGGTACATATTCCAAGGAAATTTCATAAGCCTAAGTAAGAGCATCTTCATTGGCCGCCGTCGAATGCCTCTCAAAAGGGCCATCGAAAATGGGTTCGCATAGGTGCCTCCAAATAGATTCCGACGGTTGGCGCGGCCCAAAACTGTGTTCGGCAACTGCACGCCGGATCCGGCACATAGGCGTCGGTCTGGAGGCACTAGCACGCCAGCCATGTAGGAAATAGACACGCCGGCGAGGCGGTGATCCAGACCCATCCCTCACCCCTCTTCCCCTTGCCCGCCTACCCGATCGCAAAATCGTCGCCGCCATGGCACCCACACGTTCCGTCGCGCCAACACTTCCAAGCCGTCGACGGATCCCTGGTGCCGTTCTCCCACTTTGGCTCCTACTTCGGTCTGGCTGTCCGCAACTCGGACAACGACATTCCATCGTGTTTCCACCGCCGCTTTTGGAAATGCCGAGCTGGAATGACAGTAGATGTCCAGCGAGTCTTGGTTGGCCAATATAGTTTAGGAATTTTTAGGTTTTTACTGCTACTTCAAATCGGTCCATTTTAGCCGATTTATAGTGCCTGGAGGTGGACTACAAACCTGAGAGCATCACTGATCCAACATTCTAGAAGCTCGCCAACAATTATGTTGAGTGTTGCCACATTCACGTCTGCCTCCCAGAGAAAGCCATTTCTTTTGAAGGGACGAACATATACCGGCGGTTCTACACGTGCGCGCAACACAATGTGAGCTGTAGAATGTCTTCTCAATTCTATTTGATACAGGATCACAAAACAATAATATGCATTTGTGGTGTGATTATCTCTTATCTCAATTATAGTGTTCATTCTTTACTATTGTAGGATGTCATAAATTGTGGCTCCGTTTGTTGGGTCGATCCCGAGTGGCATGCACCACTGCAACATCCGCTATCTACCTCGCAAGGCATGGAAATACCAGCAATACTAGAATTATAGAGAAAATACAAAATGCTCAGTTGGTTAAGAATTTATTTGAAGAGAAGGAATAAGCTGGATGAGAAATACACCAGCTTATTATGAGATGTGAAGCAATGGATGGATGCCATGATGGGATTTGTAGCATAGAAAACAAAAAATTTCCTACCGCAAGAACGGATAACAAGCCAAGATCCAATCTAGAAGATGGTAGAAACGAGAAGATCATGAGACTAACCCTCGAAGATTTCCAAACCCTACGAGATTAGATCTCGTTGTTGTTGTAGTCGATCACTTGCCGCTTTCGAAAGCGCGTAGAAGATCTTGACGGTGCCACAGTTGGGCACCACCTCCGTACTCGGTCACACGTTCGGTGTTGATGACGACGTCCTCCTCCCCGTTCCAGCGGGCAGCGGAAGTAGTAGATCCTCCTCGGAATCCCGACAGCACGACGGTGTGGTGTCGGTGGCGGTGGAGATCTCCGGTAGGGCTTCGCCTAAGCGCCGTGGGAGAAGATGGAGGAGGGGAGAGAGGCTAGGGTTTGGGAGAGGGGGGCTGTTTGGGCGCCGGCCTGGGGGGCCTAGGTGGTGCGGACAACTTGGGGTTGCTGCCCCCTCCCTCTCCTCCTCATTATATAGGGGGAACACCCAAGGGTTTGCCCAAAGATCTGAATAAGACCCTAATTCAAAAACTGCCATATGGACGAAACCTAGGGGGACAGGGACTCTCCCTATCCCCCCCTTGTTGGCTGGCCAAGGAGGTGGAGTCCACCATGGACTCCACCCTCCCACTTGGTTGGCTGGTTAGGTTTGGTGGAGTCCAACCGGGACTCCACCTTCCATGGTGATTTCTTCCGGAAAGTTCTAGAATATTCTAGCGCCTTCCATAAATGCACCGGATCATTTCCAAACTTGGAAAGTGACTTCCTATATATGAATCTTATTCTCCGGACCATTCCGGACCTCCTCGTGATGTCCTGGATCCCATCCGAGACTCCGAACAAACATTCGAACTCCATTCCATATTCCATATCTACTTAAAACGACATCAAACCTTAAGTGTGTCACCATACGGTTCGTGAACTATGCAGACATGGTCGAGACTCCTCTCTGACCAATCACCAATAGCGGGATCTGGAGATCCATAATGGCTCCCACACATTCAACGATAACTTAGTGACCGATTGAAACATTTACATACGATACCGATTCCCTTTGTCTCGCGATATTTTACTTGTCCGAGGTTTGATCATCGGTATCTCCATACCTCGTTCAACCTCGTCTCTGATACGTCCATTTTGCATCACTATTTTATATCATAATTTACTGATATTCATTGATATATTTCATATTTAGAGATTATACTTATGTTATTTCATCTATTTTGCATGTTTCATGATTATTGGAGAATTACTCACCGGAGTCAGAATTCTGCTGGAAAAAGCACCGTCAGGATACAATATTTCTGAAGATCAACAATTGACGGAAAATATACCGAAGCTCCTATTTTCCAGATGGAGGAGCCAGCCAAAAGGGGAGGCCGAGGAGGGCCACCATGGGCCCTCCCCATAGGCCGGCGCGGCCACCAGGCCTGGCGCGCCGCCACGTGGGGAGGGGGCCCACGACTCCCCTCGGCCATCTCCCTTTCGCGTACTTCATCTACCAGAAACCCTAAGGTGTACGGGAACATTGAGGAGAGTCACAACCGCCTCTACGGGGCGGAAAACACCAGAGAGAAAAGAGCTCTCCGGAAGGCTGAAATCTGCCGGGGAAATTCCCTCCCGGAGGGGGAAATCGTCGCCATCGTCACCGCCATCGAGCTGGACTTCATTGGGATCATCATCATCATCTCCACCGCCGACACCATCATCTCCACCGCTGCACCTCGTCTCCGCTGTAACATCTAGGGTTGAATCTTGATTATTTCATAGGGGAAACTCTCCCGGTATTGATTACTCCTTGTTATTGATGCTATTGAGTGAAACCATTGAACCAAGGTTTATGTTCAGATTGTTATTCATCATCATATCACCTACGATCATGTTCCATATGATGTCTTGTGAGTAGTTCGTTTAGTTCTTGAGGACATGGGTGAAGTCTAAATGTTAGTAGTGAACTATGTTGAGTAATATTTAATGGTTTGATATTTAAGTTGTGGTGTTATCACTAGTGGAAAAGAGGCCTTTCGTCCCAAGCAAATGTCCCCGTTTTGAACCAAACCGGGACCAATGGGGGGCATTGGTCCCGGTTCATCATGAAAACCCTTTAGTCCCGGTTCGTTTGGACCCTTTAGTCCCGGTTTGTAATACAATCCGGGACTAAAGGGTGGTCTATGGGGCAAAAGTCTTTAGTCCCGGTTCGTATTACCAACCTCCACACCACCCCCCCCCCCCCGTGGATCGCCTTTTTTAACACTGTAAAATATAAAAGAAAATGATAGAAAATTCAAAAAATAAAATCTTTTCAGATTCTTGTATGTTATGCAACCTACTATTAGGGAAAATTAACAAATTTGAGTTTTCACTTTTTTTGCAAAAAAAGGTTTGAAAAATGGTAAAACCGCATTAACTTTTGCATACGACGTCGAAAAAAAACGTGTAATATATCAAAATCATCGTGGGAAAAAAACTTACCGGTTGAAGATCTAGGTACACCACCACCGCCAAAGGAAGATCCTGTTTTGATTTGAAACCGTTACCTGATAATCTTAAGTATGCTTATATTGATGATAAGAAAATATATCCTGTTATTATTAGTGCTAAGCTTTCAGATTCCGAGGAAGAAAGATTATTGGAAATATTGAAGAAACACCGAGGAGCTATTGGCTACACTCTTGATGACTTGAAGGGGATTTCTCCCTCTATTTGCCAACATGCCATCAACATGGAAGATGATGCAAAGCCTGTCGTTGAACATCAGCGTCGTCTAATTCCTAAGATGAAGGATGTGGTAAGGAATGAGGTATTAAAACTTCTTGAAGCTGGTATTATATATCCTATTGCCGATAGTAGATGGGTTAGTCCCGTGCATTGTGTTCCTAAGAAAGGAGGAATAAGCTGTTGTACCTAATGATAATGATGAGCTCATCCCTCAAAGAGTAGTTGTAGGGTATAGAATGTGCATTGATTTTTGAAAAGTTAATAAAGTTACTAAGAAAGATCATTACCCTTTACCTTTTATTGATCAAATGCTAGAAAGGTTATCTAAAAATACTCATTTCTTTTTTCTTGATGGTTATTCTGGGTTTTCACAAATTGCTGTTAGAGCTAAAGATCAAGAGAAAACCACTTTCACTTGTCCCTATGGAACTTATGCTTATAGGCGTATGCCTTTTGTTTTATGTAATGCTCCTGCTACTTTTAAAAGATGCATGTATGCTATTTTTCATGGCTTTTGTGAAAAGATTGTAGAGGTATTCATGGATGATTTTTCTGTCTATGGGAATTCTTTTGATAATTGTTTGCGAAACCTTGATAAAGTTATGCAGAGATGTGAAGAAACTAACCTTGTTCTTAATTGGGAGAAATGTCACTTTATGGTTAATGGAGGAATTGTATTGGGACATAAAATTTCTGAGAGAGGTATTGAAGTTGATAGAGCTAAAGTTGAAGCAATTGAGAAGATTCCCTATTCTAGGGATGTTAAAGGTATTCGTAGTGTTCTTGGTCATGTTGGTTTTTATAGGAGATTTATTAAAGATTTCTCTAAAATTTCAAAGCCTCTTACTAATCTTCTTCAAAAAGATGTACCTTTTGTTTTTGATGATGATTGTAAGGAAGCTTTTGAAACTCTAAAGAAAGCCTTAACAACTGCTCCTGTGGTTGAACCTCCTGATTGGAATTTACCTTTTGAAATTATGTGTGCTGCTAGTGATTTTGCTGTAGGTGCTATTCTTGGATAGCGAGTAGATAAAAAATTGAATGTTATTCATTATGCTAGTAAAACTCTTGATGCTGCTCAAAGAAATTATGCTACAACTGAAAAAGAATTACTAGCTGTAGTTTTTGCTTGTGACAAGTTTAGACCTTATATTGTTGATTCAAAATTCACAATTCATACTGATCATGCTTGCAATTAGGTACCTTATGGAAAAGAAAGATGCTAAGCCAAGGCTTATTAGATGGGTGCTTCTTTTGCAAGAATTTGATTTACATATTGTAGATAGGAAAGGTGCTGATAATCCCGTTGCTTGATAATTTGTCTAGATTGAAAAATATTGCTTATGATCCTGTTCTCGTTAATGATAGTTTTCCAAATGAACAATTGGCTGTAATAAAGGTGAGCTCGCAAGATAGTCCTTGGTATGCTGATTATGCTAACTTTATTGTTTCCAAGTACTTGCCTCCAATCTTTTCAGCTCAGCAAAGGAGGAAATTCTTTTATGACTTGAGGCATTATTTTTGGGATGACCCACACTTATATAAAGAAGGAGTGGATGGTATTATGCGAAGATGTGTCCCTGAATATTAACAACAAGAGATATTGAGTAAATGTCATGGTAGTGTCTATGGAGGACATCACGCCGGAGATAGAACCGCACAAAAGGTTCTACAGTCAGGTTTTTATTGGCCAACTCTTTTGAAAGATGCAAGGAAGTTTATTTTATCTTGTGATGAATGTCAAAGAGTTGGTAATATCTCCAGACGCAATGAAATGCCTATGATTTATACTCTTGTTATTGAGCCGTTTGATTGTTGGAGATTTGACTTCATGGGTCATTTCCCTTCTTCAGAAGGTAACACTCATATACTTGTTGCTGTTGATTATGTTACTAAATGGGTGGAAGCCATACCCACAAAAAGTGCTGATGATGAGACCTCTTTAAGAATGCTTTTAGATATTATGTTTCCAAGGTTTGGAGTACCTAGATATCTTATGACTGATGGAGGTTCTCATTTTATTCATGGTGGTTTTAGAAAAACTCTTGCTAAATATGGTATTAATCATAGGATTGCTTCCGCTTATCATCCTCAAACTAGTGGGCAAGTAGAATTATCAAATAGAGAAATTAAATCTATCTTGCAGTCTCCGACAAGTACTCTTTACTCGTACTGTGGCATATCATATCTTGTGAACTATTCACATGCTTGCAAGCTAATCAGACGACATTCCACCGAGAGGGCCCAGAGTATATCTATCCGTCATCGGGATGGACAAATCTCACTCTTGATCCATATGCCTCAACTCACACTTTCCGAATACTTAATCCCACTTTTATAACCACCTATTTACGCAGTGGCGTTTGATGTAATCAAAGTACCCTTCCGGTATAAGTGATTTACATGATCTCATGGTCGAAGGACTAGGTAACTATGTATCGAAAGCTTATAGCAAACTGAACTTAATGACGTGATCTTATGCTACGCTTATTTGGGTGTGTCCATTATATCATTCATCTAATGACATAACCTTGTTATTAATAACATCCAATGTTCATGATCACGAAACTTTAGCAGTGACGCACTAGTGGTGCGCCACTACTATGACGGATACCAATAGCATGCGGTGCGCCACAAACAACAGCATATGTGCGCCACAGGGACTAGTACTAGGTGCGCCACAGGGACTAGTAGCTGTGCGCCACTGGCTGTGTAGGAAAAAGAAAAAAAAGTGGACGTCGTGGTGCTCTGGCATGTTTCCCTTTCCGTACCTTTATATTTATATTTATATAAGAATAACCGACTGAACATTTATTATAGTATTTATATCAGAGTTATTACATAAGATATACAACCAGTTTTTGAACTTTGCAGGTAAACCCCTAACAGAAAAAGAAAAAAAGCAATCAGGTCCCTCATATGGAGCTTGCCGGCTTCCCGCCGCCCGGCGGTCGACGTCGGCACATGTAGGTGTGCGACCCTGCGGCGTTGGCAGACCTCGAGGAGCTTGTTGTTTACGCCCTGGGGAGGCGATGGCGACGGCATGGTGGGCTTGCTGGCGACGGCATGGCGGCGGCTTGTTGTGCTGCTCGGGCTTCCTAGGCAGCGGCACCTTGTGTTGCTTCTGCTGCTCCGACAAAGACGACGGCGGCGGCGAGAAGTACTCGGGCTCCTTCCGCTTCCCAAGCGCGCCCCCGCGTGGCGCGTCCATCCTCCAGAAAACCGCGACGAGTACCTTCCTGGGAGCCATTGGTTGATGGGAGAGAGGGAGGAAGATGGAGGCTGGAGAGGAGGCCGAGTTCCGGGGGCACGCCGCCGTCGTACTGGTTGGAGAGGAGGGCGAGGGCGGCGGGGATGGAGAGGTGGCGGAGGGAGGAGAGGTGGCCGCCGAGCCGGCGGGGGGAGGGCTTGCGGGGAGGAGGAGATAGAATCTGGATCGTGGGGGAGGCGCGCGTGTGTGTGGTGGGCTGGTGGCTGGTGCTAGGCGCGAGGCGTGGTGGCGCACCACGATATAATGCGCTATTACCAGTTGAACGCAGTGGCGCACCGCATATACGTGCGCCATTGCTATTTAAAATAGCAATGGCGCACGTATATACGGTGCGCCACTGCTAACTTGAGAACCTATTTATATCCACTTTACAAATTAGTAGTGGCCCATCACTGCACTAGTGCGCCACTGCTATTTTTCGAGTAGTGGAGCACCATTTTTTGGTGCGCCACTGCTAACTAGCAGTGGCGCACTACTTTTCTGGTGCACCACTGATACCCTTCTTACGGCTAGGCCTTTTCCTAGTAGTGATCTATTAATCAACAAGCTAGTTATACAAGAGGCTTACTAGGGACTCTGGTTGTTTACACAACACACATGTATCAATGTTTCGGTTAATACAATTATAGCATGGTATGCAAACATTTATCATAAACACAAAGATATATTATAATAACCACTTTATTATTGCCTCTTGGGCATATCTCCAACATGCCACTGCGAATAGTTTGTTGAAGGATAACATAGAGAAGGGGAGGAGAAGAAGAAATGAAAGAAAGAAAGGAAAGAGTTGAAGGAGGAGAAAAAGTATCCAAAATACATGTTGTGTTATCTTCTGAGAGTCAATGGTCAAACAAGAAAAAGATCAAGATCATGTGAATTTGCGAAGAATGATGTTGTCAGTTGTGACTCAAAAAACCTAGCATTTATCTCATTCTTTTTTTTAGATAATGGCATTTATCTCATTCTAGTCATAATAATAACTATTTAAATTGTTGTATGATGTTATGGTGGGCCAATACACTTGCATTTCCCAATTCATTCTTTTTCAAAAATAGTAAATAAAATTATTTGGCTGAGCCTACTTAGGAGCGCCGCCGTAGGCAGACGGCCCCAACATGACTGTCAATGTAGTTTAGAAACATGCGTGGAGATGCTCTAAAGAAAGTAAATACAGTCGTACGAGAGAGTTGTGTGCAAATAAGGGTCAGGCGAGGTTTCAGTCGTAACGACTGACCAGTGCATCGCATGTACCTATAGCACCATGTGTTTCAGCCGTGCAAATGTCTACTGTCACATGATGGCACATGGCCGCTGAGCAGCGGACGGACGATCGTGCACGAACGTGGCTACGTGCACGGAACTTCCTGCAAGGCCTCGATGGCAAGACATTCTCGTCAACTCACAATGTTCGGCACGCAACACCGCAAGCTTGCTGACTCGGATTGATGGCAGGCAAAAAAACCAACCCTGAATTCATGGCCGGTCGGTCTAATTCTGGACTGTTGTGCGGGCTGGTCAGTGGCGAGCGTTCGTCTCGACTGCCTAATTTGACAATCTAGGCCGCCGACTGATTGCTTGGTTTGGAGCTAGCGTCGCGGTAGCGTACACTCAACAGCTAGCAGTAACGGTATAGCGGATGCACGCAATCGGTGTAATAGTACGCGTTCTTGCACGTACGCAAAGTGGTAAGAACATCTTCAGCCGCGTTCCCCAAACCGTCCCCCAAAGCGCGCCGGATCGAGCGTTTGGGGGACGTGTTTTGTTCGTTCCGCCTTTGGGGGATGTCGCTCCCCAGCCGCGTCCCTCAAACGCCGCCCCCAAACATTAAAAGTACTTTTTTTTGGCTAGAAAAAAACTATTTACTAATATTCAAATCGGTTGAACATAAACAAATTATATATAAAACTTCGAAAAAATATAATAAAATACATATAAACTATCTACTTCTTCTTCTTCGCTGATGGCCCCGCCTCGTCGTCGTCATCGCGGTGGCGCTTCCTGCTCGTCACCTCTTCCGAAGAGGCGGTGTCGGCGCCCGACGCGTCGGAGTCCTCCTCGTCGTCGGCGGTGCTCGTCGGCTGCGCCTTTGCCTTTGCCTTGGCCTTGGCCTTGGCCTTGGCGGCCTTGGCCTTGGCCGCCTTCGCCTTCGCACGGGCCACCGCCGCCGCCGCGTCCTCGCTCTCTTCTTCCTCCGCGTCCTCCTCCCAGCCCAGCCATTCCTCCTCGCTGTCAACTGGCGGCGGGGAATCGTCGCCGCTGCTCGGCGTCCCGGCTCTCTCCCACCAATGGCGCCGTCGGCGAGGCTTTCCTCGCCGGACGTGTCGGACGGGAGCCGGGAGATGTAGCTCATCGTCGCTGGAGGTGTCGGATGGAGGCTTGGATGAATGGTGGCGTGCGTACGGCGTACGTACGGGTCTTATTGAGCGCGGATGAACGGCGGCGCAGAAGTCGAAGAGAGCAGCGGTTGCTCTTCCGAGGAGTCGGCGCTCCATTCCGGCGGGGTTGGCGCGTCGTCGACGCGGCTGCCAATGCGACGGTTCCGCTTCCCGGCAACCGCACCGTCGCTACGTATGTGGCGGTTGAGCGTCCGAGCCGCCGACGGGTCGGGCCCGCGCCTCCTCGCCTCTCATTTCGTTGTGTCCGGCGTGCCCGGTGCGTCCCCTGTGGGACGGGGACGGGCTCGGGACGCCGGACACCGTATCGGGCCGCGCCGGACAAAAAGGGCCTTTGGGGCGCGAGGCTGAGAACGCTTTTTTGTCCGGCGCGCCCCAAATCGTTTTGGGGGACGGTTTGGGGGACGACTGGAGATGCTCTAATATGCCGAAAACAAGTTTCCCTTGTATTTGTACGCAATCGGGGTAATACATGCGTACTTTTAATTAGTAGTGTTTTTCTTAAGAGATAGGAGGGGAATTCTGGGCTGGAATGCGGGTGCTAATCTGTAAAGTTTAAGTAGTAAAACTTGGAGGAAAAATACAATCTCCGAGCTAGTCTAAACACCGAAGTAATAACATACTTTCGTTTCAAAATAAGTATGGTAACTTTATCCAGATATAAATATAAGACTCTCTAGGGTTTAGTTTTGTTCTCAGTAGAATAATATATATCATCGACTCTCAAGTATAAACTATGTTGCAACTTATAATTAGCACGGATCACAAAGCAATTCTAATGGTTTGTAGACATTTTTTTGTAGTTGCAACCTCACTATTGCAACCACACAAAAATTCCTGCTACGTGGGCTACGGGGAGGAACCCTAGCCCCTTCGCCACAGGCCCCCCGCCCACCCTCCCTTCCCTCCTCGCCGCCGCCAGACGGCGCGTCGAGCAAAGCCCGGCGCTGGCGGCGGCGGGGGCCCCTTTCCCCCACGCACGGAGGCGACGGCGCGGGGCTGCAGGTGGATGGCGTCGGTGACCATGGCGCTACAGCGCGGCAGCGGGGCAACTCGGGCCTGATCTAGGCCTAGATCTGGGCTAGCTTGGGCTTGATCCGGGCCTAATCTGGGCATGGCGGGCCCTGCTTGCTGCGTCCGGTCGGCGACCGCCTCGGCAGTGGAGGCGGCTGGTCCCCTCCGGTTGGCTCCTGTGCCGACCAACTCCGCCATGGGCTTGGTGGCGACGGCTTAGCGAGACATACCTCCTTCGTCGTCGTCGGGCGGCGGATGGCGACGTGGGGGCCTGTTCGTCCGCATCGAAGAATAAAGGTGGCAGTTCTATGATTCTTCTCGGACCGAGTTTAAAAATCTTTCGAATGCTTGTTCCAACCAGTCTGGGTGGATTGTCGTGTTCCGGAAGGCCCTGCCGGCGAAATTCATTGTGCGAATAATGCCTGAAGATTGCTGGATTTGGTGGTTTCGGTGTGCGCACCCATGTTTTTATCTGGCTGTTTGGTTTCAGAGGGGGCGCTTCAAAACTCTGCTGGCTGTTAATATCATGGAGCTCGTTTTCTTTTCATGGTGCTAGCGGAGAAGGTCATCAAGCCGATATCGGTGGAATAGCTATCATGATCGGATCTTGGTGCTGAGGTGGAATTGGCTTGGCGATTCGTGACTTGTAACATCGACTGGTATGTGGGGGCGACTGCACACGAGAAGTTCAGAGTCTTATCTTTCAGGGTAAAAATCCAAGATCTGACCTTAATTGGTTGTGCATGTCAATGTTCTTGTTGAAGGTATTGTTTTGAGAGAGATGACTTTCTTCAGGGCGAAAATCTAAGATCTATGATCGGGCAACGATAGCGTTTGTGCACTATTTTCTTCTTGGAGGCGTGATACGTCCCAAACGTATCTATAATTTCTTATGTTCCATGCTACTTTTATGATGATACTCACATGTTTTATACACACTTTACATCATTTATATGCATTTTCCGGAACTAACCTATTAACGAGATGCCGAAGTGCCAGTTCCTGTTTTCTGCTGTTTTTGGTTTCAGAAATCTTACACAGGAAATATTCTTGGAATTGGACGAAATCAAGGCCCACGATCTTATAATTTCACGAAGCTTCCAGAACACCGAAGAGGGACCAAAGCGGAGGCCCAGGGCCACCACACATGGTGGCGGCGCGGCCAAGAGGGGGGCCGCGCCCCCCTGTTGTGTGGAGCCTCCATACCCCCTCCGACTCCGACTCTTCGCCTATTTAAGCCGTCCTGACCTAAAACTTCGAGGGGAATAAGCCACGGTACGACAAACCTTCTAGAGCCGCCGCCATCGCGAAGCCAAGATCTGGGGGACAGAAGTCTCTGTTCCGGCACGCCGCCGGGACGGGGAAGTGCCCCCGGAAGGCATCTCCATCGACACCACCGCCATCTTCATCACCGCTGCTGTCTCCCATGAGGAGGGAGTAGTTCTCCTTCGAGGCTAAGGGCTGTACCGGTAGCTATGTGGTTCATCTCTCTCTCCTATGTACTTCAATACAATGATCTCATGAGCTGCTTTACATGATTGAGATCCATATGATGAGCTTTGTAATCTAGATGTTGTTATGCTATTCAAGTGGATTTTACTTATGTGATCTCCGGAGACTCCTTGTCCCACGTGTGTAAAGGTGACAGTGTGTGCACCGTGTGGGTCTCTTAGACTATATTTCACAGAATACTTATTCACCGAGTTATGATTTGAGTTGGATGTCTCTATGAAATTGTGGTGTGTTAGTACCTCCTATGAATGCTCACAATGGACAGCGTGGGGTGTTTATTAGTACTTGGGAATACATCTTTAAGGTTTGCCTACATGATGAATTAGTGTTCGTTATCTTGCCAGAGAGTAATTCAGAATAGCATAGTGAAGTGCTTACTTATATTCAATTACGATTGCAATGTTGAGAGTGTCCACTAGTGAAAGTATGATCCCTAGGCCTTGTTTCCAAGCATCGAATCACCGTTTATTTACTGTTCTACTGCATGTTTACTCGCTGCCATATTTTATTCATATTGCTATTACCACTCATATACATCCATACTACTTGTATTTCACTATCTCTTCGCCGAACTAGTGCACCTATACATCTGACAAGTGTATTAGGTGTGTTAGGGACACAAGAGACTTCTTGTATCGTGATTGCAAAGTTGCTTGAGAGGGATATCTTTGTCCTCTACCTCCCTGAGTTCGATAAACCTTGGGTGATTCACTTAAGGGAAACTTGCTGCTGTTCTACAAACCTCTGCTCTTGGAGGCCCAACACTGTCTACAGGAATAGAAGCGTGCGTAGACATCAAGCTATTTTCTGACGCCGTTGCCGGGGAGGTAAGGTAAAAGGTATTCACATCCTCCGACTACTAAGCTATTTCCTAGCACTGTTGCCGGTGTGTGAGTGCTCGAAGCTATTTCCTTTAGATCCTGCAATTGCATCTTTTTGTTTCTTGTTAAACACTAGTAAGGCATAATGGAAAACAACTGTGAGCTTTTTAAACTATTTCCTAAGTTAAGACATGGATTGTTTGATGCGAAAATTTAAAAACCTATGGAACCTTATTTGCATGCTAGTAGTAATATTAGTATGAACGCTTTGAACACCATTGTTGATAATGATATAGAAAGTTCTAAGCTTGGGGAAGCTGGTTTTGATGAGCATGATATTTTTAGTCCCCCAAGCATCGAGGAGAAAATTTTCTTTGATGATACTTTGCCTCCTATTTATGATGATTATAATGATAGTGGTCTTCTGGTGCCGCCTACTATGGAGGATAAATTTAATTATGATTACAATATGCCTCCTATATTTGATGATAGCTACTTTGTTGAATTTGCTCCCACTACAATTAATAAGAATGACTATGCTTATGTTGGGAGTAGTAATAATTTTATGCATGAGACTCATGATAAGAATGTTTCATTTGATAGTTATATTGTTGAGTTTGTTCATGATGCTACCGAAAATCATTATGAGAGAGAAAAATATGGTTGTAGAAGTTTTCATGTTACTAAAACACCTCTCTATATGCTGAAAATCTTGAAGTTGCGCTTGTCTAGTTTTCCTATGCTTGTTGCATTATGCCTACATGACTTGTTTATTTACAAGATTCCTTTTCATAGGAAGTGGGTTAGGCTTAAATTTGTTTTGAATTTTCTTCTTGATGCTCTCTTTTGCTTCAACTCTTATTTCTTGGGAGTGCATCATTAAAACTAGCTGAGCCCATCTTAATGGCTATAAAGAAAGCACTTCTTGGGAGATAACCCATGTTTTTATTTTACTACAGCACTTTTGTTTTATATTTGTGTCTTGGAAGTTGTTACTACTGTAGCAACCTCTCCTTATCTTTATTTTATTGCATTGTTGTGCCAAGTAAAGTCTTTGATAGTAAAGATGATACTAGATTTGGATTACTGCACGCAGAACAGATTTCTTGCTGTCACGAATTTGGGCAGGGTTCTCTGTAGGTAACTCAGAAAAATCTGCCAATTTACGTGAGTGATCCTCAGATATGTACGCAACTTTCATTCAATTTTAGCATTTCCATCTGAGCAAGTTAAGTGCCCCTGAAAAATTCGTCTTTACGGACTGTTCTGTTTTGACAGATTCTGCCTTTTATTTCGCATTGCCTCTTTTGCTATGTTGGATGGATGTCTTTTTTCCATTAACTTTCAGTAGCTTTGGGCAATGTCCAGAAGTGTTAAGAATGATTGTGTCACCTCTTAATATGTGAATTTTTGATTATGCACTAACCCTCTAATGAGTTTGTTTTGAGTTTGGTGTGGAGGAAGTTTTCAAGGATCAAGAGATGAGGATGATACAATATGATCAAAAGAGTGAAAAGTCTAAACTTGGGGATACCCCCGTGGTTCATCCCTGCATATTTTAAGAAGACTCAAACATCTAAACTTGAGGATACCCAAGGCATCCCCTTCTTCATCGACAACTTATCAGGTCACCTCTAGTGAAACTATATTTTTATTCCGTCACATCTTATGTGCTTTACTTTTTATTTTCGTTTTGTTATTTTCATTCTCTAAATAAATTCATGCTTGTGTGGGAGAGAGACACGCTCCGCTGTTGCATATGAACACATGTGTTCTTAGCTCTATTCTTAATGTTCATGGCGAAGGTTGAAACTGCTTCGTTAATTGTTATATGGTTGGAAACAGAAAATGCTGCATGTGGTAATTGGTATAATGTCTTGAATAATTTGATACTTGGCAATTGTTGTGCTCATATAGATCATGTTTAAGCTCTCGCATCATGTACTTTGTACCTATTAATGATGAACTACATAGAGCTTGTTAAAATTTGGTTTGCATGATTGGTCTCTAGAGTCTAGATATTTTCTGGTTAAGGTGTTTGAACAACAAGGAGACGATGTAAAGTCTTATAATGCTTACAATATGTTCATACGTGAGTCTTGCTGTACCGTTTCATACTTGAGTTTGCTTCAAACAACCTTGCTAGCCTAGCCATGTATTGAGAGGAATTCTTCTCGTGCATCCAAATCCTTGATCCAAAAACTATGCCATTTGTGTCCACCATACCTACCTACTACATGGTATTTCTCTGCCATTCCAAAGTAAATTACTTGAGTGATACCTTTAAAACTTCATTCCTTGTCTTTGCAATATATAGCTCATGGGAAAATAGCCTTAAAAACTATTGTGGTGAAGAATATGTAGCTATGTATCTTATTTCTTATAAGTTGCTTGTTGAGCGATAACCATGTTCCTGGGGACGCCACCAACTATTACACCTTTGTTGAATATCATGTGAGTTGCTATGCATGCTCGTCTTGTCTGAAGTAAGGGTGATTTATCATGATCAAATGGTTTGAGTATGCATATTGTTAAAGAAGAACATTGGGCCGCTAACTAAAGCCATGAATCATGGTGGATGTTTCAGTTTGGACAATTAATCCTCAATCTCTTATGAGAATATTATCTGTTGTTGAATGCTTATGCATTAAAGAGGAGTCCATTATCTGTTGTCTATGTTGTCCCGGTATGGATGTCTAAGTTGAGAATAATAAAAACGAGAAATCAAATGCGACCTTTCTCCTTAGATCTTTGTACAGGCGGCATAGAGGTACCCCTTTGTGACACTTGGTTGAAACATATGTTATGCAATGATAATTCATGTTAATCCAAGCTAATTAGGATAAGGTGCGAGCACTATTGGTAATCTATGCATGAGGCTTGCAACTTATAAGATGTATTATGCATAACACATATGATTTATTACTACCGTTGACAAAATTGTTTCTATGTTTTCAAAATGAAAAGCTCTAGCACAAATATAGTAATCCATGCTTCCCTCTGCGAAGGGCCTATCTTCTACTTTATTGTTGAGTCAGTTTACCCACTTCTTTCTATCTTAGAAGCAAACACTTGTATCAACTCGTGTGCATTGATTCTTACATGTTTACCTATTGCACTTGTTATATTACTTTGTGTTGACAATTATCCATGAGATATACATGTTGAAGTTGAAAGCAACTGCTGAAACTTATATCTTCCTTTGTGTTGCTTCAAAGCTTTTTACTAAGAATTTATTGCTTTATGAGTTAACTCTTATGCAAGTCTTATTGATGCTTGTCTTGTACTATTCATGAAAAGTCTTTGTTATATGGTTCAGTTGTTTACTCATTGTCTTTACCATTACTTTGAATCACTTCATTCATCTCATATGCTTTACAATAGTATTGATCAAGATTATGATAGCATGTCACTTCAGAAATTATCCTTGTTATCGTTTACCTACTCGAGGGCGAGTAGGAACTAAGCTTGGGGATGCTTGATACGTCCCAAACGTATCTATAATTTCTTATGTTCCATGCTACTTTTATGATGATACTAACATGTTTTATACACACTTTACATCATTTATATGCATTTTCCGGAACTAACCTATTAACGAGATGCCGAAGTGCCAGTTCCTGTTTTCTGCTGTTTTTGGTTTCAGAAATCTTACACAGGAAATATTCTCGGAATTGGACGAAATCAAGGCCCACGATCTTATAATTCCATGAAGCTTCCAGAACACCGAAGAGGGACCAGAGGGGAGGCCCAGGGCCACCACACATGGTGGCGGCGCGGCCAAGAGGGGGGTCGCGCCCCCCTGTTGTGTGGAGCCTCCATACCCCCTCCGACTCCGACTCTTCGCCTATTTAAGCCGTCCTGACCTAAAACTTCGAGGGGAATAAGCCACGGTACGACAAACCTTCCAGAGCCGCCGCCATCGCGAAGCCAAGATTCGGGGGACAGAAGTCTCTGTTCCGGCACGCCGCCGGGACGGGGAAGTGCCCCCGGAAGGCATCTCCATCGACACCACCGCCATCTTCATCACCGCTGCTGTCTCCCATGAGGAGGGAGTAGTTCTCCTTCGAGGCTAAGGGCTGTACCGGTAGCTACGTGGTTCATCTCTCTCTCCTATGTACTTCAATACAATGATCTCATGAGCTGCTTTACATGATTGAGATCCATATGATGAGCTTTGTAATCTAGATGTCGTTATGCTATTCAAGTGGATTTTACTTATGTGATCTCCGGAGACTCCTTGTTCCACGTGTGTAAAGGTGACGATGTGTGCACCGTATGGGTCTCTTAGGCTATATTTCACGTAATACTTATTCACTGAGTTATGATTTGAGTTGGATGTCTCTATGAAATTGTGGTGTGTTAGTACCTCCTATGAATGCTCACAGATGACAGCGTGGGGTGTTTATTAGTACTTGGGAATACATCTTTAAGGTTTGCCTACATGATGAATTAGTGTTCGTTATCTTGCCAGAGAGTAATTCAGAATAGCATAGTGAAGTGCTTACTTATATTCAATTATGATTGCAATGTTGAGAGTGTCCACTAGTGAAAGTATGATCCCTAGGCCTTGTTTCCAAGCATCGAATCACCGTTTATTTACTGTTCTACTGCATGTTTACTCGCTGCCATATTTTATTCCGATTGCTATTACCACTCATATACATCCATACTACTTGTATTTCACTATCTCTTCGCCGAACTAGTGCACCTATACATCTGACAAGTGCATTAGGTGTGTTGGGGACACAAGAGACTTCTTGTATCGTGATTGCAGGGTTGCTTGAGAGGGATATCTTTGTCCTCTACCTCCCTGAGTTCGATAAACCTTGGGTGATTCACTTAAGGGAAACTTGCTGCTGTTCTACAAACCTCTGCTCTTGGAGGCCCAACACTGTCTACAGGAATAGAAGCGTGCGTAGACATCAAGGCGTCGCGTATGGAGAAGCTGGGCTTCTGGTGTTGCTTTGGTGGTGTCAGTGTTGCTGTTTCAAGTTATGGATATCTGTAGCGGGACCTTTCTTTTTTTGTAATTATTTTATCTTGCTTGGCTGTGTGCATGCTTTATGTCATTAGGGCATGATTTTGTTGGAGAGGCTCGATGTAATTGGTATCTTCGCGATATTAATATATGCTCTTTATAAAAAAAAACTATTGCAACAACAATTGTAACTAAAAATATCTCAATTGCAATCCAACTTGCAACTCAAATACACAGATCACGATTCAAATCCGATGTTACGGTAGTCTACTAAACACGAGATACTTATCTCGTACCGTCCAACGTTGCTTTAAGATCATGGAAAAAAATAGCGCGCTATTTTGACGTTTTAGCGGCCCTATAGCGTATTTAGAAAATAAATGCTACGCTATGCATATTGCTGGCTATCGCCCTAACATTGCTATTAGGGGCCCTAAGCTCACTATTTGTTGTAAAGTTATAGCGTTATAGTGCGCTAAAAATGTGATGGAACTAGCAGCAACCCACGAGCCCTCGATTCCAACCTAGCTCAACTCAGCCCCAGGTCGGCAATCAACTAGTCACCACTTTCGACTCCCAACGCACCGCGGCGGTGGGGGCTGCAGCAGCAGCGCCACTCCTCCAGCTCTGCCCAGCTGCCTCGGCATGGCACATCTCGACCGGCATGGCACATCTCGACCAGAATCACCAGGAGGATGCACGCCTCAACCAGGAGCTTGATCTGATGCCGGTCTTCGCCGCTAGGCCACCACCTCTTGCACACCACGCGACGGTCATATCTAGTTTCATCCTTGCAGGTTTTCCTCCAACCGAAAGATAGTTCAGTGGTGGTAGCCGTAGCCCGTATACACCATGCTTTAGTTCTATAGTTCTTAGTTCAGTCCAGCTCTGTACTTCATGGTTCAGTTCAGTTTCTTCTAGCGTGTTTGGTCTCTATGAGAGGAAAGGAAAAAAAAACGTGATGATATAATCTAGGCAAAACTAGTTAACTAATTATGCATGTATTACTCCGGATAAATTTTTAGCTGATAAAATCCATGATATATATGTTATCTCTGTCAATTTTCTATTTTTTCGAAACACTATTTTGAAAAATAATGTGTTATTAGCACATTATAAATTGCATTGCATTTAGAGAAGACCAGCTATTTTATTTAGCCCGCTATTTTTTCCTTGTTTAAGATATGGCTTGAAATCTCTGCGTCCACTTGGACTTGGTGATTGACTCGGGATCTTCCCCAATGTAACACCTCGGCGAGATATGCCGGTGAGCCGCCTTGGAAAGTTCGGCTTCGCATGTCTCTATGTGATCCGTGGGTTGGCAGAAGGCCTTCACGCCTCAGAGGTCGGCGGCGCCGCCGGGTGTTGGAATGGTTTCTCTTCAAAGACGACCACAATCACTGCCCTCTATTAGGACTAAGACCGTCAGGCCGGCGATCATTTCGCTTTTTTATTTTTTTTATTTTCGCAAGTCATGTCACGATGGAATACGATATGGGACCCCTTGATTTCCCGTACTTTTTTGCAGTCTATGATTTTTTTATCTTTTATCATTTATCATGATTCCCGGTGAAATCGTGATTTACTTCTGTGCATCGTGGGGCTCAGAGATGTTTTTAGAGAGGCAAAGGAAAAATATATATAGCGATTATTCTGTATGAACTGAATGCCCATACAATCTATTCATTCACATGTATAATTAAGCGATATTCCTATCACTTAAATACATAGCATAAATCAGTTCCATTGCATTTCTCAGTTATTTCCGCAGCATTCGCAGGTGCTACTACTGTCTTCGAGCTGAGGCAGCCACTCTTATCTTTGTTATAACCTTTGCGAAGGCAGTAACCCTTACAAAGAATGGTGCCTTTAGCTCGGTTCGTGGGTGAACAATAGTACCACCAGATTCGTATTTGTCCCCAGGCAAACCTGTGCACAAAGCACAATAAAGATAGCGGCAAAGACGATATTTGATCAGGTAGGACTGGCTACTCGGATACCTCGAGTGCCCACGTTCTCCTGTATATATAACCAGTACAATGTCGGTGTTGGTTACAACGTATAAGACTAGGACTTCCCTATTTGATTCATATATAAATTCTATCTCTAACACCTTCCCTTAATCATAACTTTAACAAGTTGAGATTATGTTTGAAGACATCAAAAGCTTGAACAGGAAGTGGCTTTGTGAACCCATCTCCAACTTAATCTTTAGAAGAGATAAAACGAATCTCCAATTGTCTCCTCAAAACTCGTTCTCTGACAAAATAGAAATCAATCTCAATATACTTTGCTCTAACATGAAAGACTGGATTTGCTGACAAATACATTGCTCCCATATTATCACACCATAAGCATGGTGTCTGTGTCAGTCGAACTCCTAGTTCAGCAAGTAATGACTGCACCCATATCACTTCAGCAGTAGCATTTGCTATAGACTTGTAATCTGCTTTAGTGTTTGACCTTGAGACTGTAGCCTGCTTTTTAGCACTCCAGAAAATTAAGTTTGATCAAAAAAAAAAACATAGCAAATTCTCCCATGGATCGACGGTCATCTACACAACCAGCCCAGTCTGCATCGGAGAAAGCACTGACAAGTGTGGAGGAGGACTTCAGAAAAGTAAGTCCAACTGTCATGGTATGCTTGACATACCTCAAAATACGTTTGGCTGCAGTCCAATGTACAGTAGTGAGAACATGCAAATACTGACACACTTTGTTAACTGCATAGGACATATTTGGTCGTGTAAGAGTAAGATACTGCAGAGCACCTACCATGCTCCTGTAGTTAGTGCTATCTTTAGGACCCAACAACAGGGCTGGCCCTGGGGAGGGTCTGGCGGGGCGGCCACCCCGGGCCTAGAAAAAATGGGGACCCATATTTTTTTGTATATGCTTACTATACATTGCAGAAAAAAAAGAGCAGTTTTACGATTTTAGATGGGCTTGGTCTACAGTTGAACCTTTTCTTTTCCTATTGGTTTCCAATCTGGCTGGCCGGCTGATAACCCACAAGTATAGGGGATCGCGTGTAGCCTTTTCGATAAGTAAGAGTGTTGAACCCAACGAGGAGCTAAAGGTAGGATAAACATTCTCTCAAGTTCTATCAAACACTGATACAACTCTACGCACACTAAGCGTTTGCAATATCTAGGAAATAAAACTAGAGCGATAATGGGTATGAGAGGTGACTTTGCAGAACAATAAAATACACGAAATAAATGTTAGTGCTGCAGCAATAAAACGAACTAAACTAACAGTACCATGAGTGTGGAAAGGCGGTGGTAATAGTGGTGGCTTTGTCCAAGATCAATTAGTGAAGATCTTGAGTTCAATGTCTTCGATGCAGCTTTCTATGTAGGAGAGGCTAAATATACATGCTCTCCCTCCGGGATTACAAGTACTATATGATTGGCTTGCTAGCAAACATCCGTAAATACTAGCAAGCATTAAGGTTTCCCCAACCATAGCCTTAAGTAAATGGTCCTCTTACTCCCATATATCCAACTATCCGGTCCTTAGGTTTCTGTCACTCCGGCAGAACTTCCCCCTTCTAGTATACAAGTACTACCAACCCTATGGTGCTTGATCCATGCGCGCACAAAAATAATGGGCACCAAGGACGATAACATATCAACATACAACTCTAATGAACCAAAGAGAAACAACCAATCAATCAAAGAACAAATAAACTATGACAACATCACATAGATCATAGGATTATAACTTATAGCATCAAACACCATGTTTACATAGGGCGGTACAGAGGTTTGTGAGAGGATGGACCACTGAATACAATGAGGAGTTGGTGATGGAGATGGCGGTGAAGACGTTGGAGGGCTCAGCGAGGAGCGCCGGGAGGCGGAGGCGTGGGCGGCGCCGGCGGCGGCGCGTGGGACTCCTTCCCCGCCGCCGGCATCATGGGGGAGCGCCGCCCCTTAGCCTTCTTCTTCCTTGAGTTGGTACTGGTGTAGATGAGTGTTTCCCCCTCCTTGGCTGCTGCCAAGGAGGAGGATTTTCGTGACAATGCTTGGGGCTTCCAAAAATAGGGTTTCCCATCAATATATAGTGTTGGAGATGCAATCTAGGCCATGGGATGGATGCCCCTTTGATCCAAGGGCTCTTGAGCACCTCTAGAACCTTCCTAGGACTCCCCTCTGTCCTTCATGAGCCTCACAACTCGTGGCTAGGCCGAAATATCCAGGTATGAAAAGAGTTTGTGTTAAATACGTCACCAATTTTCCGAGTCCCGAGACTACACGAACCTCTGCAGTAATTCTGCTCTGCCGGATGCATTCGTTGTCCGTTCTGGACGAATAAGATGTCAAAATTGTTCGGTTTGAAATTTTCTACAACTTTGTAGTTTACGACTTTTTCATTGGACGTTGTTTTGATGGAGTTTCGAAGCGATCTTTGAAAAGTTTTCAGCAGGGACAGATTCCGGGAAATTCCAGATTTCACCATAATGAGCTATTTCCTTCCATATTTGTCTATTTCCTGCACAACAAAGTTGAAACCAAGAACTTGTGCACTTTTGCAACTATTAATAGGTTAGTCCCTTAAAACATATAGTAATTGGTGTAAAACAAGCATGGAACATCAAAAATTATAGATACGTTTGCGACATATCACCGGCTACGACTTGAGTCAGCGCCTGAAATCCGTTCCATCTATCGATATGTGAAACATCGCCAATTTTCTCGAGCCCGACGCCTCGATTTCCTGCCTGCCCTCTCGCGGTTCATGGCTATCGCTCAGACTGCGAGACGATCTGCTGACTGTTGCCCTCCTGCGGACTACGATGCTGCCTGCTAGTCCGCCTGCCAGTGGCCGTCGTAGTTGGCAGTCCCAGTCCGACCGTCGTCAATGAGACAATCATCCAATCTACGTATTAGATTAAGATAGAAGGTAAGAACGCCCGCAACAGTTCTCTTTGAATTCTACTATATGCTTGCCTATAATTCGGATTCTGAATTTTGATTAGCAGTTGTTGTTCTTATTTGTAGGAGCGGGGTTAACTGGTTTGGCAGCTCTATACATCACAAGAAGTTAATGGACGGGTTTGATATATTTTTTTTTTGAACAAGGGAGGGCGCTGGAGGCGCCAAATTTTTATTCAGCTCATAAACAGTTTACATCATGCCATACAATACCCTGAGGTTGAAAGATAGAAAGAGAGGAAGCTACAGGACAAGTATGAAGATTTAAGTGAGCTGAATTTGAACAACTAAAGATGGGCATAGACTGATCCTGTCTAATTGCCTGTTGAGCACAATCGTGAGCGATTCCATTAAGATCTCTTTTGATATGATATACTTCTGCTTCTATTTGTTTTGATGCCTTCTGGTACTCCGAGATCTGATTTCTTAACTCCCAAGGAACTTGATTATCAGTGATCGTAGTTGCTGCCGCTGCCTTTGCTAGAGTTAAATTATCTGTCAAAAATGTGGCTCCATGAATATTCAGCTTGACAGCAATTTGGGAGGCAAGGACTAGACTCATTGCTTCAGCAAGAAGAGGAGAAGACGCTGCCGTTGTAGAGGAAGCTTGAATGAGAATTTTTTCCTGTATTCCATTCCTCTGAAGATGACAGAATATGCCAATCCCAGTGGTGATCAAGCCCTGTGAACCTAGAGCTTTCTTTGTTTTCCAGGCCGCATCCGAGTAAATCTTGCTACCTGTTATAAACAGATCATTTTTTAAAGATTGACCTTGAGTCATCACTTGATTACCCTGGGTTCTAGCTGAGTTGTTGTATCCTCCTCCTATTCCTGATGCATCATCCCTGTCAAGTATTTCCTGCACAACATTGATTGTTTCTAAATTCTTATTAATAGCATTAGTCATGTGAATAATCTGGGATGGCTGATTCTCTTTTTTATTAAAAAGACAGTCATTTCTATTTTTCCAAATACACCAAAGAAAGGTAAGAATGTTTTCTATGGATCCGAAAGGATGATTCATATTGATCAGATTCAGTATGACTTGAGATAGAGAGCTATTAGGCTGTAAAATTTGATCTGTTTTAATATACCAAGGATTAGAGAACCAGGCCGCTCTAGCAAAAGGACATAAGAAAAAGAGATGATTGTCATTCTCTTCGTTTCCACACCTGCAACAAAGTTTGCTTATATGTTTGGAGTATTTACCTGCTCTGGCTCCTGTTGGCATGGATTTTCTCAGTAATCTCCATCCAAAAATTCCATCATCACGGACTTTGCTTCTAGGAATTGGCGGAGAAAATTTGAAGGTATCATGTAAACATTGTTTTATATGAATATTGAAGTTGTGTATACTTAAAAGTATTTATTTTTCATCATCTCATACATGCGAAAAAAAGTAGTAAGAGGGACCCAAAATTTTGATTTCGCCCGGGCCTCCGAAATCTCAGGACCGGCCTTGCCAACAAGTCTCCCTGATGAGCAGATATCTTTTCTGAGGAGGATAGTTGTGTAGAAACACTAGTACAATGTACCATGCCAACACGGGTCAATATATCTTGAGCATATTTTGCCTGGCTGAGAACTATACCATTAGCAACCTTCTGTACTTCAATACCCAAAAAGAAATTCAGATCACCAAGATCCTTTAATGCAAACTCTTGACTAAGGTCCTTCAACAAAGCATCAGTTGCAGCTTGAGAGGAACTAGCAATAATTATATCATCAACATATATGAGCATGTAGATGGTAACACGGTAATTATGATAGATGAACAACAAAGTATCAGATTTAGAAGCAACAAAACCGATAGCCATTAACTTGGAGCTTAACCGAGAATACCATGCCCGAGGGTGCCTGTTTCAAACCATATAGCGCCTTGTCAAGCTTACAAATGTAATGTGGTTTATATGCGTCTTCATACCTAGGTGGTTGTCTCATATAAACCTCCTTTTCCAGAACGCCATGAAGAAACACGTTCTTAACATCCAACTGTCGCAAGCTCCATCCTCGAGAGACAGTAATAGCCAAGACAAGACAAACAGTGGCAATCTTAACAACGGGACTAAAAGTATCCTCATAGTCAATACCGTACCTTTGCTTGAATCCTTTGGCTACCAGTCGAGCCTAATATCTATCAATAGAGCCATCTGACTTACGCTTGATTTTATATATCCAATGAAAATCAATAACGTTGTTACCTGCTGATGGCGTGTATTTCACACGTTCGTTGGGCAACCCCAAGAGGAAGGTATGATGCGCACAGCAGCAAGTTTTCCCTCAGAAAGAAACCAAGGTTTATCGAACCAGGAGGAGCCAAGAAGCACGTTGAAGGTTGATGGCGGCGGGATGTAGTGCGGCGCAACACCGCAGATTCCGGCGCCAACGTGGAACCTCGCACAACACAACCAAAGTACTTTGCCCCAACGAAACAGAGTGAGGTTGTCAATCTCACCGGCTTGCTGTAACAAAGGATTAACCGTATTGTGTGGAAGATGATTGTTTGCGAGAGAAAATAGTAAAAACAAGTAGTGCAGCAGATTTGTATTTCAGTATTAAAGAATGGACCGGGGTCCACAGTTCACTAGAGGTGTCTCTCCCATAAGATAAAAGCATGTTGGGTGAACAAATTACAGTCGGGCAATTGACAAATAGAGAGGGCATAACAATGCACATACATGACATGATAAGTATAGTGAGATTTAATTGGGCATTACGACAAAGTACATAGACCGCCATCCAACCGCATCTATGCCTAAAAAGTCCACCTTCAGGTTATCGTCCGAACCCCTCCAAGCATTAAGTTGCTAGCAACGGACAATTGCATTAAGTATGGTGCGTAATGTAATCAGCAACTACATCCTCGGACATAGCGCCAATGTTTTATCCCTAGTGGCAACAACACAACACAACCTTAGGGGTTTCTGTCACTCCCCCAGGTGTCAATGCAGGCATGAACCCACTATCGAGCATAAATACTCCCTCTTGGAGTTAAAAGTAAAAACTTGGCCGAGCCTCTACTAGAAACGGAGAGCATGCAAGATCATAAACAACACATGTATAATAACTTGATAATTAACATGACATGGTATTCTCTATCCATCGGATCCCGACAAACACAACATATAGAATTACGGATAGATGATCTTGATCATGTTAGGCAGCTCACAAGATCCAACAATGAAGCACAATGAGGAGAAGACAACCATCTAGCTACCGCTATGGACCCATAGTCCAGGGGTGAACTACTCACTCATCACTCCGGAGGCGACCATGGCGGTGTAGAGTCCTCCGGGAGATGAATCCCTCTCCGGCAGGGTGCCGGAGGAGATCTCCAGTAATCCCCCGAGATGGGATCGGCGGCGACGGCGTCTCGGCAAGGTTTTCCGTATCGTGGTTTTTCGCATCGTGGGTTTCGCGACGGAGGCTTTAAGTAGGCGGAAGGGCAGGTCAAGGGCGTCACGAGGGGCCCACACTATAGGTCGGCGCGGCCGTGGCTTGGGCCGCGCCGCCCTATAGCCTGGCCACCTCGTGGCCCCACTTCGTGTGTTCTTCGGTCTTCCGGAAGCTCCGTGGAAAAATAGGGCCCCGGGTCTTCCTTTCGTCCAATTCCGAGAATATTTCGTTACTAGGATTTCGAAACCAAAAACAGCGAAAACAGGAACCGGCACTTCGGCATCTTGTTAATAGGTTAGTTCCGTAAAATGCACGAATATGACATAAAGTGTGCATAAAACATGTAGGTATCATCAATAATATGGCATAGAACATAAGAAATTATCGATACGTCGGAGACGTATCAAGCATCCCTAAGCTTAGTTTCGCTCGTCCCGAGCAGGTAAAACGATAACAAGGATAATTTCTCGAAGTGATATGCCATCATAACCTTGATCATACTATTTGTAAACATATGTAGTGGATGCAGTGATCAAAACAATGGTGATGACATGAGTAAACAAGTGAATCATAAAGCAAAGACTTTTCATGAATAGTACTTCAAGACAAGTATTAATAAGTCTTGCATAAGAGTTAACTCATAAAGCAATAAATCAAAGTAAAGGTATTGAAGCAACACAAAGGAAGATTAAGTTTCAGCGGTTGCTTTCAACTTGTAACATGTATATCTCATGGATAATTGTCAACATAGAGTAATATAACAAGTACAATATGCAAATATGTAGAAATCAATGCACGGTTCACACAAGTGTTTGCTTCTTGAGGTGGAGAGAAATAGGTGAACTGACTCAACATAAAAGTAAAGAGAATGGTCCTTCAAAGAGGAAAGTATCGATTGCTATATTTGTGCTAGAGCTTTTATTTTGAAAACATGAAACAATTTTGTCAACGGTAGTAATAAAGCATATGAGTTATGAAAGTTATATCTTACAAGTTGCAAGTCTCATGCATAGTATACTAATAGTGCCCGCACCTTGTCCTAATTAACTTGGACTACCGGATCTTTGCAATGCACATGTTTTGACCAAGTGTCACAATGGGGTACCTCCATGCCGCCTGTACAAAGGTCTAAGGAGAAAGCTCGCATTTTGGATTTCTCGCTTTTGATTATTCTCAACTTAGACATCCATACCGGGACAACATGGACAACAGATAATGGACTCCTCTTTAATGCATAAGCATGTGGCAACAATTATTATTCTCATATGAGATTGAGGATATATGTCCAAACTGAAACTTCCACCATGAATCATGGCTTTAGTTAGCGGCCCAAAGTTCTTCTCTAACAATATGCATGCTCCAACCATGAAGGTGGTAGATCTCTCTTGCTTCGTACAAGACGGACATGCATAGCAACTCACATGATATCCAACAAAGAATAGTTGATGGCGTCCCCGTAAACATGGTTATCGCTCAACAAGCAACTTAATAAGAGATAAAGTGCATAAGTACATATTCAATATCACAATAGTTTTTAAGCTATTTGTCCCATGAGCTATATATTGCAAAGGTGAATGATGGAGTTTTAAAGATAGCACTCAAGCAATTTACTTTGGAATGGCGGATAAATACCATGTAGTAGGTAGGTATGGTGGACACAAATGGCATAGTGGTTGGCTCAAGTATTTTGGATGCATGAGAAGTATTCCCTCTCGATACAAGGTTTAGGCTAGCAAGGTTATTTGAAACAAACACAAGGATGAACGGTACAGACAAAACTCACATAAAAGACATATGGTAAACATTATAAGACTCCATACCGTCTTCCTTGTTGTTCAAAACTCAATACTAGATGTTATCTAGACTCTAGAGAAACCAAATATGCAAACCAAATTAGCAAGCTCTAAGTATTTCTTCATTAATGGGTGCAAAGTATATGATGCAAGAGCTTAAACATGAGCACAACAATTGCCAAGTATCAAATTATCCAAGACATTTTAGAGTTACTACATGTAGCATTTTCCAATTCCAACCATATAACAATTTAACGAAGAAGAAACTTCGCCATGAATACTATGAGTAGAGCCTAAGGACATATTTGTCCATATGCAACAGCGGAGCGTGTCTCTCTCCCATAAAGTGAATGCTAGGATCCATTTTATTCAAACAAAACAAAAACAAAAACAAACCGACGCTCCAAGCAAAGTGCATAAGATGTGACGGAATAAAAATATAGTTTCGGGGAGGAACCTGATAATGTTGTCGATGAAGAAGGGGATGCCTTGGGCATCCCCAAGCTTAGATGCTTGAGTCTTCTTATAATATGCAGGGGTGAACCACCGGGGCATCCCCAAGCTTAGAGCTTTCACTCTCCTTGATCATATTGCATCATACTCCTCTCTTGACCCTTGAAAACTTCCTCCACACCAAACTCGAAACAACTCATTAGAGGGTTAGTGCATAATAAAAATTCACATGTTCAGAGGTGACACAATCATTCTTAACACTTCTGGACATTGCATAAAGCTACTGGACATTAATGGATCAAAGAAATTCATCCAACATAGCAAAAGAGGCAATGCAAAATAAAAGGCAGAATCTGTCAAAACAGAACAGTCCGTAAAGATGGATTTTATTAGGCCACCAGACTTGCTCAAACGAAAATGCTCAAATTGAATGAAAGTTGCGTACATATCTGAGGATCATGCTCGTAAATTGGCGTAATTTTCTGAGCTACCTACAGCGAGATAGACCCAGATTCGTGACAAGCAAAGAAATCTGGAACTCGCGCAGTAATCCAAATCTAGTACTTACTTTTCTATCAAAGACTTTACTTGGCACAACAAAACATAAAACTAAGATAAGGAGAGGTTGCTACAGTAGTAAACAACTTCCAAGACACAAAATAAAAACCAAGTACTGTAGCAAAATAACACATGGGTTATCTCCCAAGAAGTTCTTTCTTTATAGCCATTAAGATGGGCTCAGCAGTTTTAATGATGCACTCGCAAGAAATAGTATTTGAAGCAAAAGAGAGCATCAAGAGGCAAATTCAAAACACATTTAAGTCTAAAATGCTTCCTATGCATAGGAATCTTGTAAATAAACAAGTTCATGAAGAGCAAAGTAACAAGCATAGGAAGATAAAACAAGTGTAGCTTCAAAAATTTCAGCACATAGAGAGGTGTTTTAGTAACATGAAAATTTCTACAACCATATTTTCCTCTCTCATAATAATTTTCAGTAGCATCATGAGCAAACTCAACAATGTAACTATCACATAAAGCATTCTTATCATGAGTCTCATGCATAAAATTATTACTCTCCACGTAAGCATAATCAATTTTATTAGTTGTAGTGGGAGCAAATTCAACAAAGTGGCTATCATCATATATAGGAGGCATATTGTAATCATAAAAGAAAATTTTCTCCTCAATGCTTGGGGGACTAAAAAGATCATGCTCATCAGAGCCAGCCTCCCCAAGCTTAGAAATTTCCATAGAATTAGCAACAATGGTGTTCAAAGCATCCA
>NC_061513.1:358815894-358845377 GCF_022539505.1 Lolium rigidum | reverse complement strand
GAATGCTTTGAACACCATTGTTGCTAATGCCATGGAAAATTCTAAGCTTGGGGAAGCTGGTTTTGATGAGTGTGATATTTTTAGTCCCCCAAGCATTGAGGAGAAAATTTTCTTTGATGATACTATGCCTCCTATATTTGATGATGAGAATAATAATAATAGCTACTTTGTTGAATTTGCTCCCACTACAATTAATAAGAATGACTATGCTTATGTTGGGAGTAGTAATTATTTTATGCATGAGACTCATGATAAGAATGCTTTATGTGATAGTTATATTGTTGAGTTTGCTCATGATGCTACTGAAAGTTATTATGAGAGAGGAAAATATGGTTGTAGAAATTTTCATGTTACTAAAACACCTCTCTATGTGCTGAAATTTTTGAAGCTACACTTGTTTTATCTTCCTATGCTTGTCACTTTGCTCTTCATGAACTTGTTTATTTACAAGATTCCTATGCATAGGAAGTATGTTAGACTTAAATATGTTTTGGATTTGCTTCTTGATGCTCTCTTTTGCTTCAAATACTATTTCTTGCGAGTGCATCATTAAAACTCGCTGAGCCCATCTTAATGGCTATAAAGAAAGAACTTCTTGGGAGATAACCCATGTGTTTGTTTTGCTACAGTATTTTTGTTTTATATTTGAGTCTTGGAAGTTGTTTACTACTGTAGCAACCTCTCCTTATCTTAGTTTTATGTTTTGTTGTGCCAAGTAAAGTCTTTGATAGTAAAGTAAATACTAGATTTGGATTACTGCGCAGTTACAGATTTCTTTTCTGTCACGAATCTGGGTCTAATTCTCTGTAGGTAACTCAGAAAATTAATCCAATTTACGTGAGTGATCCTCAGATATGTACGCAACTTTCATTCAATTTGGGCATTTTCATTTGAGCAAGTCTGGCGCCCTAATAAAATTCATATTTACGGACTGTTCTGTTTTGACAGATTCTGCCTTTTATTTCGCATTGCCTCTTTTGCTATGTTGGATGAATTTCTTTGATCCATTAATGTCCAGTAGCTTTATGCAATGTCCAGAAGTGTTAAGAATGATTGTGTCACCTCTGAACATGTTAATTTTTATTGTGCACTAACCCTCTAATGAGTTGTTTTGAGTTTGGTGTGGAGGAAGTTTTCAAGGATCAAGAGAGGAGTATGATACAATATGATCAAGGAGAGTGAAAGCTCTAAGCTTGGGGATGCCCCGGTGGTTCACCCCTGCATATTCTAAGAAGACTCAAGCGTCTAAGCTTGGGGATGCCCAAGGCATCCCCTTCTTCATCGACAACATTATCGGGTTCCTCCCCGAAACTATATTTTTATTCCGTCACATCTTATGCACTTTGCTTGGAGCGTCGGTTTGTTTTTGTTTTTGTTTTGTTTGAATAAAATGGATCCTAGCATTCACTTTGTGGGAGAGAGACACGCTCCTCTGTAGCATATGGACAAGTATGTCCTTAGGCTCTACTCATAGTATTCATGGCGAAGTTTCTTCTTCGTTAAATTGTTATATGGTTGGAATTGGAAAATACTACATGTAGTAATTCTAAAATGTCTTGGATAATTTGATACTTGGCAATTGTTGTGCTCATGTTTAAGCTCTTGCATCATATACTTTGCACCCATTAATGAAGAAACACTTAGAGCTTGCTAATTTGGTTTGCATATTTGGTTTCTCTAGAGTCTAGATAATATCTAGTATTGAGTTTTGAACAACAAGGAAGACGGTGTAGATTCTTATAATGTTTACAATATGTCTTTTATGTGAGTTTTGCTGCACCGTTCATCCTTGTGTTTGTTTCAAATAACCTTGCTAGCCTAAACCTTGTATCGAGAGGGAATACTTCTCATGCATCCAAAATCCTTGAGCCAACCACTATGCCATTTGAGTCCACCATACCTACCTACTACACGGTATTTATCCGCCATTCCAAAGTAAATTGCTTGAGTGCTACCTTTAAAATTCCATCATTCACCTTTACAATATATAGCTCATGGGACAAATAGCTTAAAAACTATTGTGGTATTGAATATGTACTTATGCACTTTATCTCTTATTAAGTTGCTTGTTGTGCGATAACCATGCTTCGGGGACGCCATCAACTATTCTTTGTTGAATATCATGTGAGTTGCTATGCATGTCCGTCTTGTCCGAAGTAAGAGAGATCTACCACCTTAATGGTTGGAGCATGCATATTGTTAGAGAAGAACATTGGGCCGCTAACTAAAGCCATGATTCATGGTGGAAGTTTCAGTTTTGGACATATATCCTCAATCTCATATGAGAATAATAATTGTTGCCACATGCTTATGCATTAAAGAGGAGTCCATTATCTGTTGTCCATGTTGTCCCGGTATGGATGTCTAAGTCGAGAATAATCAAAAGCGAGAAATCCAAAATGCGAGCTTTCTCCTTAGACCTTTGTACAGGCGGCATGGAGGTACCCCATTGTGACACTTGGTTAAAACATGTGTATTGCAATGATCCGGTAGTCCAAGCTAATTAGGACAAGGTACGGGCACTATTAGTATACTATGCATGAGACTTGCAACTTGTAAGATATAATTTACATAACTCATATGCTTTATTACTACCGTTGACAAAATTGTTTCATGTTTTCAAAATAAAAGCTCTAGCACAAATATAGCAATCGATGCTTTCCTCTTTGAAGGACCATTCTTTTTACTTTTATGTTGAGTCAGTTCACCTATCTCTCTCCACCTCAAGAAGCAAACACTTGTGTGAACTGTGCATTGATTCCTACATACTTGCATATTGCACTTGTTATATTACACTATGTTGACAATTATCCATGAGATATACATGTTACAAGTTGAAAGCAACCGCTAAAACTTAATCTTCCTTTGTGTTGCTTCAATACCTTTACTTTGATTTATTGCTTTATGAGTTAACTCTTATGCAAGACTTATTGATGCTTGTCTTGAAGTACTATTCATGAAAAGTCTTTGCTTTATGATTCACTTGTTTACTCATGTCATTACCATTGTTTTGATCACTGCATTCATTACATATGTTTACAAATAGTATGATCAAGGTTATGATGGCATGTCACTTCGAAATTATCTTTGTTATCGTTTTACTCGCTCGGGACGAGCGTAACTAAGCTTGGGAATGCTGATACGTCTCCGACGTATCGATAATTTCTTATGTTCCATGCCATATTATTGATGATACCTACATGTTTTATGCACACTTTATGTCATATTCGTGCATTTTCCGGAACTAACCTATTAACAAGATGCCGAAGAGCCGATTCTGTTTTCTGCTCGTTTTTGGTTTCGAAATCCTAGTAACGAAATATTCTCGGAATTGGACGAAATCAAAACCCGGGGTCCTATTTTGCCACGAAGCTTCCGGAAGACCGAAGAGGAGTCGAAGTGGGGCCACGAGGGGCCGCCACCATAGGGCGGCGCGGCCCGGGCCCGGCCGCGCCGACCTATGGTGTGGGGCCCTCGTGTGGCCCCCACGTTGCCCTTCCGCCTACTTAAAGCCTCCTGTCGCGAAACCCCGATGCGAAGAACCACGATACGGAAAACCTTACCGAGACGCCGCCGCCGCCAATCCCATCTCGGGGGATTCCGGAGATCTCCTCCGGCACCTCGCCGGAGAGGGGATTCATCTCCCGAAGGACTCTTCACCGCCATGGTCGCCTCCGGAGTGATGAGTGAGTAGTTCACCACTGGACTATGGGTCCATAGCAGTAGCTAGATGGTTGTCTTCTCCTCATTGTGCCTCATTGTTGGATCTTGTGAGCTGCCTAACATGATCAAGATCATCTATCCGTAATACTATATGTTGTGTTTGTCAGGATCCGATGGATAGAGAATACCATGTTATGTTAATTATCAAGTTATTACCTATGTGTTGTTTATGATCTTGCATGCTCTCCGTTATTAGTAGAGGCTCGGCCAAGTTTTTGCTCTTAACTCCAAGAGGGAGTATTTATGCTCGATAGTGGGTTCATGCCCGCATTGATACCGGGACGTGATGACGAAAGTTCTAAGGTTGTGTTGTGCTTGTTGCCACTAGGGATAAAACAATGATGCTATGTCTAAGAATGTAGTTGTTGATTACATTACGCACCATACTTAATGCAATTGTCTGTTGCTTTGCAACTTAATACCGGAAGGGGTTCGGATGATAACTCTGAAGGTGGACTTTTAGGCATAGATGCAGTTGGATGGCGGTCTATGTACTTTGTCGTAATGCCCAATTAAATCTCACTATACTTATCATGACATGTATGTGCATTGTTATGCCCTCTCTATTTGTCAATTGCCCGACTGTAATTTGTTCACCCAACATGCTTTTATCTTATGGGAGAGACACCTCTAGTGAACTGTGGACCCCGGTCCATTCTTTAATACTTGAAATACAAATCTGCTGCAATACTTGTTCTTTACTTGTTTTCTTGCAAACAATCATCTTCCACACAATACGGTTAATCCTTTGTTACAGCAAGCCGGTGAGATTGACAACCTCACTCGTTTCGTTGGGGCAAAGTACTTTGGTTGTGTTGTGCAGGTTCCACGTTGGCGCCAGGATCTCTGGTGTTGCGCCGCACTACATCCCGCCGCCATCAACCTTCAACGTGCTTCTTGGCTCCTCCTGGTTCGATAAACCTTGGTTTTTTTCTGAGGGAGAACTTGCTGCTGTGCGCATCATACCTTCCTCTTGGGGTTCCCAACGAACGTGTGAATTACATGCCATCACTTCCCTCGAAGACTGTTGCGATCCCCTATACTTGTGGGTTATCAAGACTATTTTCTGGCGCCGTTACCGGGGAGGCATAGCTCTACTCATAAGTTCACCTGAGCAGTACACTCTACCTCTCTCTCTGTTTTTGTTTTATTTTATTTTGTTTTGCTTAGTTTACTTTTGTCTAGTTTATTTGTGCTTAGTTTATTTCTGTCTAGTATTATTTTTCTTAGTTTCTTTTTGTCTTGTTTTATTTTCCCTATATACCCGAAAATCCATAAAAATTAGAAAAACCAAAAAAATTAAAAATTGTTGCTATGGGAGAACCTACAACCTATTTGGGGCTTATTGAATTATATAATAATTATAGAGAATCAAGAACGGGTAAAGTTATGAGTGCTGTGATAGAAAAATTGAATACAATTGCTAAAATCTTGCTTAAACGCCATGATATAAACTGTTGCTCTCAACAGGATACTAAACATATTAAATTTCAATGTGGCTTTAGTGAGGAAGTTTTAATTAAGAACTATAATCGGAATAGCTATATTCATTTTGGGTTCGAAGAAGTAGAACAATTTGTTTTGTTTATGGGAGCTTCTGAGATCGAATCCTTCATTGCTAAAAATTATGAAACTTGTGTTGTTTGTAAGGACCTTAAAGATTATGTCTCTTCTATCTTTAATTTTTGTGTAGAAAGCTACAGTGATAATCCTTATATCATTGATTATAAAGAGAGACTCATTAATGCACAAGAATGCACTCACAATTTGCAGGAACCATTGGAAGGAGAAATTGATGAACCTGAAAGCTCATTGGATGAAAAAGAGGAGGAAATTGATGAACCTGAAAGCTCATTGGATGAAAAAGAAGAGGAGAGTGATGAACAAAAGGAGGAAGAATGGATTAGCTACCCATGCCAATCTTCTAATGAGAGTAACTCTTTATCTCTTACACTATTTGATTGCCCTCCATGCTTAGCAAAGGAGGTTGAATGTTATGTTCCTGTGGATTCTCTTGAAATATTACCTATGAGTAAAACTTGTGAGAATAATTATGCTACTGTTATTTATGATAATCCATGCTACTTTGATAAATTTTATGATAATGCTTTGTTTGTGCCTGATGTCGAAATGCATGGTACTAAAGAGTTTTGCTTGGCAAATGTTTATGATAAATCTCTAGATGATGGTCCTATGTTACTTGATACTATTAATTGTACTACTAATGAAAATGGGATTGGAGAGTTCTTGACTTTATCTATGAGTCTCATATCTTTTGAGAATGATCAATCATCTTGTTATATTATTGATAAAAGTGGTTTAGAAAGTTTTGATCCTACTATTTTTGAGCTTGATAAAAATTATGTGTTTATGGATCATGAAAAGCATGCTGTATGTGATAGTTATGTTGTTGAGTTTGTTCATGAAGCTACTGTAAATTATTATGAGAGAGGAAAATATGGTTGTAGAAATTTGCATGGTACTAAAACACCTCTCTATATGCTTAAAATTTTGAAGTTACTCTTGTTTTATCTTCTTATGCTTGTCACTTTGTTCTTCATGAATTTATTTGTGTACAAGATTCCTATGCATAGGAAGTGGGTTAGACTTAAATGTGTTTTGAACTTGCTTTTTGATGCTCTCTTTTGCTTCAACTCTTATTTCTTGCGAGTGCATCATTAAAACTGCTGAGCCCATCTTAATGGCTATAAAGAAAGCACTTCTTGGGAGATAACCCATGTCTTTATTTCGCTACTGTTTTGTTGTGTTTTGGAAGTTGTTACTACTGTAGCAACCTCTCCTTATCTTTATTTTATTGCAATGTTGTGCCAAGTGAAGTCTCTAATAGAAGTTTGATGCTAGATTAGGATTTCTGCGCAGAAACAGATTTCTTGCTGTCACGAATCTGTGTATGATTCTCTGTAGGTAACTCAGAAAAATCTGCCAATTTACGTGAATGATCCTCAGATATGTACGCAACTTTCATTAGTTTTGAGTTTTCTGATTTAAGCAACGGAAGTACCTCCTAAAAATTCGTGTTTACTGGTTGTTCTGTTTTGACAGATTCTGTCTCTGTTTTTTGCATTGTCTCTTGTAAACTTTAAGTGAGGCTTTCTAGACGTGGAGAGCTGTAGCTAATGTTTTATTGAGTTCTTGCAATGTGTCACTACAGGGCCAAGGTGGATTAAAGTTTTTTGAGTACTAACCCCTCTAATGAAGTTTATGAGAAGTTTGGTGTGAAGGAAGTTTTCAAGGGTCAAGAGAGGAGGATGATATATGATCAAGAAGAGTGAAAAGTCTAAGCTTGGGGATGCCCCCGTGGTTCATCCCTGCATATTTCAAGAAGACTCAAGCGTCTAAGCTTGGGGATGCCCAAGGCATCCCCTTCTTCATCAACTTATCAGGTTTCTTCTATTGAAACTATATTTTTATTCGGTCACATCTTATGTTCTTTACTTGGAGCGTCTGTGTGTTTTATTTTTGTTTTTGTTTGAATAAGATCGGATCCTAGCAATCCTTGTGTGGGAGAGATACACGCTCCGCTTTTTCATATGAACACTTGTGTTCTTCGCTCTTACTTTTAATGTTCAATGAAAAAAGTTGGAAGCTATTGCACTTATTGATATTTGGTTGGAAAAAGTAAATGCTTCATATTGTCTTGGATAATTTGATACTTGGCAATTGTTTTGAGCTCTCAAGTAGATCATGTTTCTTGCATCATGTAGTTTAAACCTATTAGTGGAGAAATACCGTAGAGCTTGTTGAAATTGGTTTGCATGATTGGTCTCTCTAAGGTCTAGATATTTTTCTGGTAATTGTGTTTGAGCAACAAGGAAGACAGTGTAGAGTTTTATAATGCTTGCAATATGTTCTTATGTAAGTTTTGTTGTACCGGTTCATACTTGTGTTTGCTTCAAACAACCTTTCTAGCCAAAGCCTTATACTGAGAGGAAATGCTTCTCGTGCATCCAAAACCTTGAGCCAAAACCTATGCCATGTGTGTCCACCATACCTACCTAATATGTGGTATTTTCTGCCATTCCAAGTAAATACTTCATGTGCTACCTTTAAACAATTCAAAACTTTATTATCTCTTATTTGTGTCAATGTTTTATAGCTCATGAGGAAGTATGTGGTGTTTTATCTTTCAATCTTGTTGGGCAGCTTTCACCAATGGACTAGTGGCTTCATCCGCTTATCCAATAATTTTGCAAAAAGAGCTGGCAGCGGGGTTCCTAGCCCCAATTAATTAACTTCATTAATAATTATCTTCACATGTTTTGCTCTGATTCATCAGTAAGCAACTTAATTTTGCAAATAGACACTCCTTCATGGTATGTGAATGTTGGAAGGCACCCGAGGATTCGGTTAGCCATGGCTTGTGTAAGCAAAAGGTTGGGAGGAGTGTCAACCATAAATAAAACTAAAGTACATGTGTAAACAAAAGAGAAGAGGGATGATCTACCTTGCTGGTAGAGATAACATCCTTCATGGGAGCCGCTCTTTGAAAGTCTGTTTGATGAGGTGGTTAGAGTGCCCACTACCATTCGTTGACAACAACAAACACCTCTCAAAACTTTACTTTTATGCTCTCTATATGATTTCAAAACTTAAAAAGCTCTAGCACATGATTTAATCCTCGCTTCCCTCTGCGAAGGGCCTTTCTTTTACTTTATGTTGAGTCAGTTTACCTACTTCCTTCCATCTTAGAAGCAAACACTTGTGTCAACTGTGCATTGATTCTTACATACATGCTTATTTGCATTCATCATATTACTTTGTGTTGACAATTATCCATGAGATATGCATGTTGAAAGTTGAAAGCAACTGCTGAAACTTAAATCTTCCTCTGTGTTGCTTCAATGCCTTTACTTTGAATTTATTGCTTTATGAGTTAACTCTTGTGCGAGACTTTTGATGCTTGTCTTGAAAGTACTATTCATGAAAAGTTTTGCTATATGTTATCTATTTGTTAGCAACTATAGATCATTGTCTTGAGTCACTGCATTCATCTCATATGCTTTATAATAGGATGATCAAGGTTATGTAAGTAGCATGTCACTACAGAAATTAATCTTTTTATCGTTTACCTACTCGAGGGCGAGCAGGAACTAAGCTTGGGGATGCTTGATACGTCTCCAACGTACCTATAATTTCTGATGTTCCATGCTTGTTTTATGACAATACTTACATGTTTTGCTTGCACTTTATAATGTTTTTATGCGTTTTCCGGAACTAACCTATTAACAAGATGCCGAAGGGCCAGTTGTTGTTTTCTGTTGTTTTTGGTTCCAGAAAGGCTGTTCGGGCAATATTCTCGGAATTCGTCGAAACGAAGACCCAACATCTTATTTTTCCCGGAACCTTCCAGAAAGTCAAAGGGGGACCAGAGGGGTGCCCTGGGGGCCCCACACGTGTGGCCGGCGCGGCCCAGGAGGAGAGCGCGCCGCCCTAGTGTGAGGTGGCCCCGTGGCACCTCCGACTCCGACTCTTCGCCTATTTAAGCCATGGAGACCTAAAAACGCGATACCAATTGACGAAACTCCAGAAAGACTCCAGGGGCGCCGCCAAGTCTCTGTTCCGGCACCCTGCCGGGACGGGGAAGTGCCCCCGGAAGCCATCTCCATCAACGCCATCGCCTCCATCATGCTCCGTGAGTAGTTCCCCCATGGACTACGGGTTCTAGCTGTAGCAAGTTGGTATCATCTCTCCCATGTACTTCAATACAATGATCTCATGAGCTGCCTTACATGATTGAGATTCATCTGATGTAATCGGTGTTGTGTTTGTTGGGATCCGATGGATTGTTACATTATGATTGTCTATCTACAAAGTTTATGAAGTTATTGTTGCTGCAATCTTGTTATGCTTAATGCTTGTCACTAGGGCCCGAGTGGCATGATCTTAGATTTAAGCTCTATACTTATTGCTTAGATTGTATCTACAAGTTGTATGCACATGTTTATGTCCGGAACCAAAGGCCCCAAAGTGACAGAAATTGGGACAACTGGAGGGAAAGGCTTAGATATGAGGATCACATGTCTTCACGGAGTGTTAATGCTTTGCTCCGGTGCTCTATTAAAAGGAGTGCCTTAATTTCCAGTAGATTCCCTAGAGGCCCGGCTGCGACCGGCTGGTAGGACAGAAGATGTTGTACAAGTTTCTCATTGCGAGCACGTATGACTATATATGGAAAACATGCCTACATGATTAATGATCTTGATGTTCTGTCTTAATGCTATTTCAATCCTATCAATTGCCCAACTGTAATTTGTTCACCCAACACTTGTTATTGGAGAGTTACCACTAGTGTAGATAGATGGGAACCCCGGTCCATCTTTCATCATCATATACTCGTTCTACATGTCATTGGAAGTAGTATCAACTATTTTCTGGTGCCATTGCTCTCATATTACTGCTACTGCTGCTGTGTTACTGTTATTACTGCTCTCATATCACTGCTACTTTCACATCACCCCTGTTACTAGTGCTTTTCCAGGTGCAGCTGAATTGACAACTCAGTTGTTAAGGCTTATAAGTATTCTTTACCTCCCCTTGTGTCGAATCAATAAATTTGGGTTTTACTTCCCTCGAAGACTGTTGCGATCCCCTATACTTGTGGGTTATCACACCCCGAAATGTGCCACAGAATTCAAATATTTGTCGCCTGTGACGCAAGACATATGCGCCATAGAAGTCTAAAAAGGTGCGCCACAGAAAAGGTATTTTCTAGTAGTGCAACATTTACGTTTGGTGAAATGCCTCCCTATTTAGCAATGGCTCAGCTACAATGAACAGTATATAAAAAACCGTGAAATCGTACTGTAAAACCTGTTAACCGAGTGAGCTACAGCCTACAGCACGCTACCGCTTCATGCCACTGTGGTCAAAACTCAAAAGGTAAATGTAAACAACGCCCTTCAGGCCTCGTTTGGCCCGTGGGTTTTTCCTGGCTTTCCGTTGCCACGGCCTCAGGCGGCGAGTAGATCGTATTGGTTGACCTGTCAGATTTAAGAGATAAACATGGACATAAACGTTATAGTTAAATAACGTTAAGGAGGAGGCCCACGAACCAACGTTCGTGACCACTTCATGCGCATTTCACGTGTCCTGATCGGGTGCACCAAAACCAACTCGATGGTTTGATCCCCTGTCGCCTGCGCCATATAAAAGGGAGGAGCCTGGTAGTGATGGTTTTTTCACCAGGTTTACGATCAGCTATCTGCTCCCCCCACAACTCCTTAAGCCCTACCGATCTAGGGAAGCGCAGAAGCGACGGGAAGACCATCCTACACCCCGACGGTGCCAGAGCAGTGCCGCTGGAGACCTGAGGGGATCAGGAGGATCCCCATATCATCCACAACCTCTATGCTTCACGCCTGCACCAAGCATGCGACGATGGTAACTCCGGGAATGCGTAATACCTCCCTAAAACCTCTCTGTTTCATGTGCAATATGTGTTCTAGGCGCTGCTTTTCGCGATCTTGTGCTGCCCATGAAGTTTTGCTACTAACAATGGTATCAGATGCCTTGTGTTGCTAGCACTAGAACCCTAGTTGTGATCTGAGATCACGGTTTTGATTAAGATCAAGTTTTAGGCAATTATGATGTTTTAGCCTTGGATTAGCCCCTGTTATGAATGTTTAGCTCTCAGGTCGGTTATTTTTTGTTCAAATTAGAACCATCTGCAAGCAATCAGAACCTTAACCCTAATGAACCCGCGATGGAGACATACCTGATGCCGCCGGGTGTCTGCCTTTATCCTCAGGGGACCGTCGGAGCAGCTGCTGCTCCGGCGAGAGCAGAGATCCTGCGCCGCCACTCTCTCCCGACGGAGGAGTGCGCGGCTTGATGCGCGGTAACGCGCGGAACGTACGCACACGCCGGTGGCCATTGCGCTGCCTGCCTCTGTCGTCACCTAACGGCTGGCGGCCTCGCCAGTGAGCACCCCTCCTAGCCGACCCGCAAGGAAACAGCGCCAATATCCACGCTCGACGGAGAAGTGCGCTGGACATGGTCCATCGCACGCTGCTCCGGCGAGTGCCGCCACCGCGCCGGGATGCTGCAGGGCAGGGATGCCGCGTGCGTCGCGCCGCCGCGTGTGGCCGCGTCGCGCGCGTCGTGCCATGGGGCTTGGCCGCGTCGCGCGCGTCGTGCCATGGGGCTTGGCCGCATCGCGTGCGCCTCGCTCCGTTGGGAGCGAAAAAACAAGGGAGGCAGATTTTAGGGTTAGGGTTTCCGCCGCCCTCAACCGTTTTGTTCTGGCTGCGGTCAACCTTGGCCGTCCGATCGCATGGACGGTCCGGATCGACGTGGGGAAGGTTGACAGGCCGGGGGTCCTTCTAGGCTGAGTCAGAGACTAGGCTTTGGCCCAGGTTGTCGACGATCCAGAATTTTCTGAGCTGCCAAATTTTCTCTGTTTTCCCTTATGTTTCCTGTTTTCTTTTTTTAGTGCCTTTTATGTTTATTAACTAATGTTTTATGCATTTAAAAAAACAAAAAATAATTGCCTATACAATATGATCAGAAAACATGTTATTGTTCTGGAAAGAAATGAACCAACGAGATTTTCTCGTCTAGAATATTTAATATGTTTTAATGTTGAATAATCAAATTAAACATCAAATATGTTGTTCCTTAAATGCTTAATGTTGATGTTTAATTTTGAGAATGTCATGACTGCAAAAATAATTCTGACCAACGTTGTATTATTTCTGCATGTTAACCCCTAATGTTGTTCTAATTCGTGTCATTTCTGCCCAACGATGTTTAACATAGAATAAGAATCTTTTATGGCATGTTTATTTTATATTCATTCAATTTTACTTATGAATGTCCATGTCAATTTTCAGCTTCTGCTGCGATGCGTTATGATGCTGTCAAGCAGTTGACCGGCAGTAACTTTCCTCGTTGGAAGAATTCCATTGAGCTATGTTTGTCTTTCAACGAGTTTGATTTTTCCTTAAGGGAGGATAAGCCCGTGGCGCCAGTTGCTGGTGCTACGGGGTATGATGAACTAAAGAAAACTTATGACTCCAAGATGGAGAAGTGGGACAAATCCAATCACATTGCAATGCTTTCACCTAAGATTATAGGGGCTCTCCCCAAGAAAGATACTCCCAAGGAATTTATGGAAGCCTTAGAGGATCAAGTCAAAAGCTCTGAAAAGGTTTAGGCTCATGAGCATTTTCACAAGCTACTTGGCAAGTATAAAAATGATGGTGATGTTAGGGGACACATACTGAGAATGATAAATGCTTCAAATAAGTTGAAGCACCTAAAGTGTGAGCTCAGTGACAACCTCCTTATCATCATGATCTTGGAGTCCCTCCCTGAAGAGTTCGATCAGTTCAAGATCAACTACAATTCCATGAAGGAGAAGTGGACACTTGTTGAGATATCCCCTCGGATTGTCCAGGAAGAAGAAAGAATGATAAGGCTGAACAAGGATCGGGCTTTTCATGTTGGCTCCTCAAAGAGAAAGCATGATGGGTAAGGCCCTTCAAAATCACCAAAGAAGACCTTCAAGAAGGAAATGCCAAAGTTTAAAGCAAACGAAAAGGATAATGGACAGTCTTTAGCGCCTACTAATAATGTGTGTTTCCACTGTAAGAAGGAAGGCCATTACAGGAAGGATTGTCATGAATACCTTAAGTGGATGATGAAGAAAGGTACAGATGAAATCCCTTTTGTTGATGAAATGTTATATACTGATTTTTCTTGTACACCATGGTGGATTGATTTAGGTGCAACTGCTCACATTGCTAATTCTATGCAGGGATTAAATATGATCCAAACCATAACAAGTGGGGCAAGACGACTTAGAGTTGCAAATGGAGTTGAAGTTGATGTCGAAGCTGTTGGGTCACACCTTGGAGCTACACACCGGCTTTCACCTTCATTTAAATAATGTTCCTTATGTACCTACTTTAAGTAGGAATTTAATTTCAGTATCTTGTCTCGATGATAACATGTATGAGTGCAAGTTTGGTAACAAACAATTTGTTTTAAACTATTGTAATAATGATGTTGGCCTCGGTGTCAGACGAGGCAAACTATATATGTTATCTATGAATGATTATGTTTTGCATCTGAGTAATGTTTCAAATGTTGAGAAGAAATGGAAGGGTACTAGTACTTCTTCAAAATTGTGGCACTGTCGTTTAGGCCAGATTTCGAGGGGGAGAATGGAAATACTTATTAAAAATGATGTACTCCTCCCATTAGACTTCTCTAATGTGGACAAATGTATTGATTGCATCAAAGGTAAATATGCAAAAAACAATTAAGAAAGGAGCGGTAAGAGCCACGAGTATCCTCGAACTCATACATACTGACATATGCGGACCTCTTAATGTTAAGTCTATAGATGGTTTTGATTCGTTCATCACCTTCACAGACGACTTTTCCCGTTATGGGTACATTTACCCTATACGTGATTGATCCGAAGCTTTGGACAAATTCAAAGTATTCAAAGCCGAAGTTGAGAACCAACTGAATGCAAAAATTAAGTTGTACAATCTGATCGCGGGGGAGAGTATTACGGTAGGCATGCTCCTTATGGGCAAATTCCAGGACCTTTTGCTAAGTTCCTAGCTGAGAATGAAATTGTTGCCCATTATTCAATGCCTGGTGAACCTCAACAAAATGGTGTGGCTGAGCGCCGCAATCGCACGCTTTTGGATATGGTGCGTAGCATGCTCAGTCATGCAAGTTTGCCAGTAAGCCTATGTATGGAGGCATTGAAGATGGCTGCACATATTTTAAATCTTGCTCCCACTAAGTCAGCACCGAACACACCTCATGAGATGTGGACGAGAAAGAAACCGAGCTTGAACTATTTACATGTGTGGGGTTATCCTGCTGAAGCTAGAATTTTCAATCCACAACTTAAGAAGTTAGATCCAAAAACGGTTAGTTGTTTCTTCGTCGGATACCCGCACAGGGGAAAGGGATACTATTTCTATTGCCCCTGTCATACCACTAAGTACGTGGAGACCCGGCAAGCGGTATTTTTTGAGGATAATGAATACTGAAATAAGGAAGATCGATCTTGAGGAAAAGCGGGCGTGTGATCCATCCCTGATTATCCAAGAGGTCGTTCTATCGATGCTGAGGAGAATCACTTCTCATGTTGAGACTCAACCTCAGAGTTCTGGTCCTCAACATGATGGTGATCCTGAAACTAATGATATCGGAAATCCAGAAGGTGAAGAAAATCACCAGTCGGATAATGAAGAAGATCCTCATAATAATGATGCCCCTCCACCACCATCACCTGTGAGAAGATCACATCGAGAAAGAAGAAAAACCATCTCAGATGATTATATCACCTACATGAGTGAGGATGTAAATGATATAGGAAAGGTGGAGGATCCAACCTCATACAAGGAGGCCATTAAGAGTTTGAATTCGTCCAAGTGGCAAGTTGCCATGGAAGACGAGTTGAAATCTATGGGCTCAAATGATGTTTGGGACTTAGTAGAAGTTCCTAATGGTGCCAAAAGAGTAGGCTGCAAATGGATCTACAAAACTAAGTACGACCCCAAAGGGAACATCGAAAGGTTCAAAGCTAGACTTGTGGCAAAAGGTTTCACGCAGAGAGAAGGAATCGATTGCAATGAGACTTTCTCTCATGTGTCATCTAAAGATTCTTTTAGGATCGTCATGGTTCTGGTAGCTCATTTCGACCTAGAATTGCATCAAATGGACGTTAAGATGACATTTCTAAATGGTTACCTTAATGAAAATGTATACATGACTTAGCCGGAAGGTTTTGTTGTGGAAGGAAAAGAACATTTAGCATGTCATCTGAAGAAATCCATCTATGGCTTGAAGCAAGCTTCAAGACAGTGGTACCTCAAGTTCGATAAGATAATTAGAACTTTCGGTTTTACTGAAAATGTTATGGACAACTGCATTTATGTTAAGTTTAAGGGCAGTAGGTTCATAATATTAGTCCTGTATGTGGATGACATATTATTGGCCTGCAGTGATAAGGATATGCTGCACGAGACCAAGAATTTTCTGTCTTCCAATTTTGATATGAAATATCTCGGTGAAGCTTCATATGTCCTCGATATTGAAATTCATCGAGATAGGTCTAAAGGTGTGTTGGGACTATCACAAAAGGCATACTTTGAGCGAGTACTAAAGAAATTCAATATGCATAAGTGATCTGGCTCACTTGCTCCAGTAGTCAAGGGCGATAAGTTCGGAACATTTCAATGTTCGAGGAATCAAATTGAAACTGATCAGATGAAGTCGGTTCCTTATGCTTCAGTTGTCGGAAGCATCATGTATGCACAAGTTTGTACACGCTCTGACTTGGCTTTTGTAACCGGGATGCTTGGCAGATTCCAATCAAATCCAGGACTAGACCACTGGAAGGCCGCAAAGAAAATCTTGCGTTATATACAAGAAATAAAAGGGTACATGCTTATATACAGAAGGTCTGATAACCTACAAGTTGTTGGTTATTCAGATTCTGATCATGTCGGTTGTGTGGATAGTAAGAAATCCACGTCAGGTTATGTATTCACACTTGCCGGAGGAGCTATGTCGTGGAAAAGCTCCAAACAAAAAAAGTTGCTTCATCTACGATGCAAGCTGAGTTTATAGCATGTTATGAGGCTACTGGGCACGCTGTATGGCTAAAGAATTTTATTCCCGAACTTAAAGTGGTCGACAGCATTTCAAAACCACTTCTACTGTACTGCGATAATGAACCCGCAGTTTTCTATGCGAATAACAACAAGTCAAGTGATGCTGCCAAACACATTGATATTAAGTATCATGTTGTGAAGCATATAATCCAGGGTCATACAACAAATGGTAAGCATATAAGTACGACTCGTATGCTTGCGGATCCGCTAACGAAAGGCTTACCACCTAGTATTTTTCATGATCATGCTGCCGACATGGGATTACTAAAAGCCTTACGATTCTGGAATAAAGGGACCACTATAAAAACCAATCCGAATAAGTAAAATGTTATCCATTTCAAGATAGGCTGGTATGCCATAAGTGTTGAGGTTCAATAGCATTTCATTGGTTGTTGTAACACCTCACTTTGGTTTATTATTCCTATGAAGAATGTGTAAATGATGTTAAACCTAACGATCAAGGGGGAGAATGTTGGTTGACCTGTCAGGTTTAAGAGATAAACATAGACAGAAACATTCTAGTCAAATAAAGTTAAGGAGGAGGCCCACGAACCAACGTTCGTGACCACCTCTTACGCATCTCACGCGCCCTGATCTGGGGCACCAAAACCAACTCGATGGTTTGGTCCCCTGTCGCATGCGCCATATAAACGGGGGGGGGGGGGGGCAGCCTGGCAGCGATGGTTTTTTCACCAGGTTTACGATCAGCTCTCTGCTCCCCCCACAACTCCTTAAGCCCTACCGATCTAGGGATGCGCAGAAGCGACGGGAAAACCAGCCTACACCCCGACGGTACCAGGGCAGTGCCGCTGGAGAACCGAGGGTATCAGGAGGATCCCCAGATCATCCACAACCTCTCTACTTCACGCATACACCAAGCAGGCGACGATGGCAACTCCGGGAATGCGTAATGCCTCCCTAAAACCTCTTTGTTTCATGTGCAATACGTGTTCTAGGCGCTGCTTTTCGCGATCTTGTGCTGCTCATGAAGTTTTAGTACTAACAGATCGAGCGAGAGTGGAGCTTGCTGTGGTGAACTCGAGTACCATTGAAGGTTAAAATGTTTCTGTGGAGACTTGCCAATCAATCCCTGCCAATGAATGACATGAGACACCACAAACACATGGCTGACATCGACCAATGCCAGATGTGTGGAGGCCAAGATCCATGGCATCATGCTCCCATTGACTGCACATTGGCGCGCCGCGTGTGTGCTTTTCTGGATAAAGATATAATTGAAAAATTATATGCTCGGAAGAGCGCAACGCTCGAGCTTGGCTAGCTATCATGACGGACACTCTAAAGAAGGAGGATCAGACCAAGGTTTTTGTGACCCTATGGGCTATTTGGCACGCAAGACGGAAAACTATCCATGAGCAGATTTCCCAAAATCCATTGTCCATCCGTTGTTTTGTCGAAAGTTTCATTGCAGACCTAAAGCTTTTCGAGGAGAGGAACACGAAAGAACCAAGCACCAAGGCAGAGAATCACACCCCACGTTGGATTCCGCCTCCGAGACGATTGATAAAAATCAAGGTTTAAAATAGCGTGCTAAATGAAATAGCGGCGGCCTCCTTCAAATGCTATGGACGCTATATCGTGCTAATTGCTTGCTATATTTAAAATAGCGTTTTTGAAAAATATATTAAATATAGTCTAAAAATAAAGGATTTCGCTAAAAAGGTTGGATATTTAGTCCAAAAATAACTTAATCATACATACATAACCACATACAAGAAATAGATCTCCAATTTTTCAGAAGGCTAACATCAGTATTCCAACCACAAGGCAACACCATAGTATAAATTCTTTATTAAAAACCATCAGCATTAGGGATATTAAGTTCTAATCTAGAAGAGGAATTAACATATTATAGTTCATTACCACTGAAAAGTGAAAGCGACTTAACTTGAAAAAATAGCGCGCTAACGCTATGAAGTTTTAGCACGATATATCATGCTATTTCACAAATAGCGCCATAGCGAGCAAAAATACTAAAATTTAGCGTAGACCCTCCAAATATGCTATTGCGTGGTATTAGCGGAGAAATAGCGCGCTATTTTAAACATTGATAAAAATCAATGTGGACGCTGCAGTTGGAAAAGGGAAACATTGTTGGCGCGATGGCAACCGTTGTTAGAAGTGATGCTGGGGTTTATATGGAAGCCTCTGCAGATGCGGAAACGTTGGAGGTTCTTGCATGCCGGGAGGCGCTAGCCTTAGCGCATGACATCAACCTCGTTCAATAAAAGTTGCAAGTGATTGCGCCGCTGCAGTCAAGAACATTCATCAAGGTACGCTTGGGACCTATGCGCTGATAGTGAAAGAAATAAGAGACTAGCGAGGATTTTAATGAGATCGTATTCACCCACGAGGGGAGACGATCGAATGTTGAAGCCCATTGCCTAGCCGAGGAGTGTAGTGTTTGATGAACCTGGCACCGTGTGTGGCTAATCTCACTCACTGCCTGAAGGCCTTTGTATACCTATGATTGTTGAAGTTTAATAAAAGCGTGATACTAAAAAAAAAGTTAGTACATTGAATGCACTATACGAGCTGTTTGGCCGAAAAGTGTAATATGACTCAAAACTCGCCGGATCAGCAGGGGATCAAGATGCAAGGTACCTCTCGCTTTTTTACGCTCGGCGACGCGGGAAAACTCGGACACGCCACACGCGCAAATGACGTGAACTCGTGAATATCCTCATTAGCGCTGGTTTCGTCCGGCGTGCCTTGTTCACACATGAATTAGCATGACATTACGCCTCCGGCTCCTTGCATGCCTCCACAGCCTATGTGTATGTACGTCATCACTGAGATGGTGGTGGTGCACGTACCACACTCGTACACACGTCCTCGCTGTGATCATAGCTGCGCATAGGCACTAGTATCTTATAGAGTAATAAACTGAAGAGTATTTTTCACCAAAAACACTCCTTGAAACGGGCGATCCTAGCTAGCGGTCGAGCGCTTACCACACTCGTACACACGTCCTCGCTGTGATCATAGCTGCGCATAGGCACTAGTATCTTATAGAGTAATAAACTGAAGAGTATTTTTCACCAAAAACACTCCTTGAAACGGGCGATCCTAGCTAGCGGTCGAGCGCTTACCACACTCGTACACACGTCCTCGCTGTGATCATAGCTGCGCATAGGCACTAGTATCTTATAGAGTAATAAACTGAAGAGTATTTTTCACCAAAAACACTCCTTGAAACGGGCGATCCTAGCTAGCGGTCGAGCGCTGCCTTTGATCGATCGTTTTTGTCGTTTCCGAAAATGAAAATCCGGATGATTCCACTGTTTCCATTTCTGGCTGAACGTGAGGCGGAGCAATTAAATTGCGAAGGAAGGGATTCGAACCCAGGACCTCCGGCCCAGCCCGGGCGGAAGACAAAGACGTGACAACCAACTAACCTATCAGTTGTTTGCGTCCACTACATAGACGTACCTATATTTATACTAAACTTTAACACACATCAGATAAAAAAAGAAAACACGGTCTAAACTAAAAAAAAAACAGATAGCAAACCATGAACGTAGCATCCATCTTGATATATCTTGATAACTTTTTATTAGCTTAAAATTTATCAACTCTTCTGTCCGTTATTTATCAACGGTAGATGTGAAAAATTATCGACCCGCAAAACTAATTTAACTTAGAATATTATGGACATTTTTAGCTCAAAATTTATCAACCACTATGCCTATTATTTATCAACGGTAAAATGTGAAAATTTATTTATCCGAAAAACTAATTTTATTTAAAATATTTTTGAGGATATTTTTAGCTCATAATTTATCAACCCCTATGTTCGTTATTTAGCAATGGCAAATGTGAAGAGTTATCAACCCGAAAAAATAATTTAATTTATAATATTTTAGAAACATTTTTAGCTCTCAAATTATCAACCCCCCGCCCGTTATTCATCAACGGTAAATGTGAAAACTTATCAATCCGAAAAGTTAATGTAATTTAGAATATATTGGGAACATTTTTGGCTCACAATTTATCAACCGCTATGCCTATTATTTATCAAAGGTAAATGTGAAAACTTATCGACCCAAAAACCTAATTTTATTTAGAATATTTTTGGGAATTTTTATCTTATAATTTATCAATCCCTCTATTCGTTATTTAGCAATGGCAAATGTGAAGAGTTATCAACCCGAAATGTTAATTTTATTTAGAATATTTTAGAAACATATTAGCTCACAATTTATCAACCCCTCTGCCCATTACTTATCAACGCTAAATGTGAAAAATTACCTACCCCAAGATCTAATTAAGTTGAAAGTGATATTTATTTGAGTTGCAAGTGTACTTATTTGAGTTGCAAGTGGTAGTTTATTTGAGTTGCAAGTAGTTCTCCCACCCGTTATTTTTTTCCTCTTAAAAACCACTAGCCCAAGAAAGAGAATTAAAAAAATAGGCCAAATAACATGATTTTTTATACAAAAGTAACAACATTATGGAAAAAGAAAAAATGATACATAATTTCTAAAAATAAAGGGAATTGACAAAAGGGAATTGCAAAAAGATTTATCACGTTGTTCCAGTTTCCCCCTATTTTATTTTACCACTACCAACAAAGGGAATTGCAAAAAAAAGCAGATCTACAGGAATACCAACGCTACGTAACAGACTAAAATATAAAAAACTGTAGTAAAGAAAGAAGAAAGAGATGCGTCCTGGGATAATTACCCGGTGGCATGCATGCTTTTAATGCCAAACCAAGTGGGCACATGGGGACCGGAATTAAGGTGGGCCAGGCCAAGCAAGAAGTGTGAACGTAATTAGCCCATGAGGGTCGTGACAAAAAACGCGGAATTCGCTTGGGCTGCCGCGCTGAGGAACCGAACGCTTGCGCGGTCGAACGTGACAAAGGGAATTCGCCTTGAAACACCCCCTAATACACAAAAATACTCTAGCACTAAACAAGGCATCACTGTGTTTCTCCTCTCGAATTCCCGATGCTAGGGTTTTGGGCCGCCGGCCGCCGTCGAGTTTGGCGGTGGCTTTCCTCCCACAATTCCTCTTGTGGAAGGCCTCCGGCATACCGTACAACTAGATACCATGGCCCTCGGAAACTGACGGCATTGAGGAGGCCCAACCCTTGCTGTTGGTGATAAATAAACGAGGCGGCATCTTTGCGGATCATCAAATGCTCCACCACATTATCTTGCAGTTGGTGATGAGTATTTGTGTCTCGAACTTCTTGACACGTGGCGAGAAAAGAAGCAAAGGCTGGCGGGACATCGTGATCAACATCTGCAAGAAGACATATCCGTTCATATCGTTCAGTGTCGAACACTGGGAATTCTCGCTCGCTCTCAATGATAATGTTGTGCAATATCACACAGGCGGTCATGACCTCCCGCATCTGATCTTTCGACCTGGTAAGAGTGAGGTACCGGTCAATGGCAAATTGAGCTTGCAGGACACCAAAGGCCCACTCCACATCCTTTCTGCAAGCCTCTTGCTGCTGAGCAAACCAAGCTTTCTTCCCATTAGGCACAGGATTTAAGATTGTCTTCACAAATGTTAACCATCTTAAATATATGCCGTCGGTCAGATAGTACCCCTTGTCATACTGATTGACATTGATATCGAACTTGACAGGAGGAGCAATGCCTTCAATAAGATTTCGAAACACATTTGAGCACTCCAACACATTGATGTCACTGTGTTGTCCTTGACCTACCGAAGAAAGCATACGAAATCCAAAGATCCTGATTTGCCACAACCTCAACCACCATACTACATGATCTTTTCTGACCTTTATACATGTCTTGGTGTGCAAATGGATAGCTCTTCAATGCTCAGTGCATACATTCAATGCTTCTAAGCATTTTAGAAAATCATCTAGCTGCATTATGTGCGAATATCCGAGTTGTGTCTTCTGCATTGGGTGTGCGCATATAGTTCTTTCCAAACACACTACGATAATTGCTCGGCAAAACCTGTACATGCAACCAATGGTGGTGGACTCGGTCATGCGAAGCTAGTCGTCCAGTTGATAACGCTTGACGGCACTAGCAAAACTGTGTTGATATGTTGGGACTCCAAGTACAGAGTGTTGTGTCAGCTGAGTATTTTTCCCACAAAAATGACTCGAGGATTTATATCGAACTCTCAAGAAATGGCGTAAAGAGGTATCTCTCCCTTTCTTTTTCCAGCAATCCTGCAAAATAAATTAAAGCCTTGTGTCCCCAACTCCACCGTATCGTTGTCAAGCACAAGGTTTCGTCTAGAGTAGTAACTATAGTAAAGAAGACTAAACAAGTAAAGTAAACTATGTAAAAGTGGTAAAGGTTTGTTTGTTTCAGGGTTTTGTATGCAAATAAGAAAGATAAATATTTTTGTAGTTTCAGATTAAAATAATTCTGAAATTAAAAAGTAAGATAAAATCAATGGAAAGGAGTTTCTTATGATTAAAATTTGACCGGGTTCATGGGTTCACTTGACTATTCTCTCTTTTAAGTTGTAGTGGATAATAATAATTCATCAATGAGATAAATAAAGAAAATAACTTCAACATGTGTAGGCATCACTTCCTATATAGAGATGATACAACATATCTCTCTTATACTCCACAAGACAGGAAAAAAATCATACAATCTTGTATTAAGAATTAACAGAGTATAGCCATAAGTATTTTGACATGATGTTTGAATATCAAATACGCTACCTTGAACAAACAAGATCACCATTTTTTTCATGTGACGAACATAGCACATGCATTCACTTTATCCGTAATGAGATAGCAAAAGAAAAGGCAAAACCAAAATAGATCATGAATTTGTTGTCACTATTGAATCACTAAAACCATGCTATTCCATCTAACACATACATCACCCCACACATTTTCTGGCAAACAAGTTGGATTAGAACAAATATTTAAGAACATGATACATAATATGCATCTATCAATACATCTTACATGAAATATAGTCAAATCTCACGCATCATATCCTAGAATAAAGATTCACCACATAGGTATTACATATATGACCACAATCATATTGGACGGCTCATATGGCACTAAGAACTATGAAGAACATGAGATAAATAGATCAAGCTACCGCTACAAACCCATAGTCCAGAGGTGGAATACTCCCCTTTGATCATAGTGATGATGAGGAAGACGTTAGAGAAGGTGGAGATCCCTCCAGCAGCGGCTCCGACGGAGTTTTCCCCTCCAATCTTGTTCGCTCCAGTCTCAGTTTTCGTGTTTCTGTGGCGTTCTAATCCAGAGAACCTTCAAAATATGTCGATTCGTGAAGGAATCAAGTGATTTGGTTGATCAATGGCCAGAAGAGCATGGGTGGCGCGCCCACCCTGTCTGGGCGCGCCACCTCATCTCCTTTGGGCCTCAGGCCCCTCCAGGTGTACTTCTTCAGAGGCACATGTATCTTCTCCCGATGAAAAATAACCCTCATAATTCCAAGCTCAATTTGATTCTCTATAGGTCTCTAAAGTGAAAAATACACAAAATAGGGAATTCGTGTTCTGCGGAGTTGTAAAACAAATAAAGAGAATAATTGGTAAATCCCCATAAATAGATGTAAAACATGGTATTACCATTATATATATTGCAAATATGTGGGAATTCATGCTGACAAAGGACAAAGTTCATGTATGTATTTTACATGCGTCAACATCCCCAATTTTAACCTATACTCGTTCTCGACCATAAAGGTGATTAAACTAACATGAACTTTGGAATTTATAATGTTGCTTCTATGTAATTATGCAAAGTCTTACCAGATTCAGTCAATAAAGAATGACAATAAGCAATGTGAAGTGTGAAGTGACATCTCTTACATTCTACAAAGCATGCATAACAATAAATAGCATTAAAAACATGAATAGTATTATGAACCATAAATAATGCTTTGGGGAATCCTATAGAATTGTTTGGAAAACTCTATGTCCTCTCTTTTGATTATTTTGATACTCTTGACTCTATACTCATAACGATAGGATTCCATGCATCTCTTTGTTTCAGATATATTTATGATTCATGTGTTTGACCTTTTATAAGTAAATACTAGCATGGATGGGCGCGGCGGCACGCCGCGCCGACTACCTAGTACAATGGTTGTAACAATTTTAAGATCACTTGAATTGATACAAGTAATGGAAATTTCCTTGTTTAAACAATGGGTTTTAAGATGGTTGGCAATGAAATCTGATACAACATACACTCATATTATGTGCATGAAAGGTTGATCTTGAGGATCAAGCAAACAAGCAGGCATCAGAGAGACACGGAAATTTAGTCTAGTAATAATAATTTTACTGCATATTGATGATCATACTGACCAATTGGTAATTTTAGAGGGGTAGTACAGAACTTTTACATATATAGAACTTAAGCAATGGCATGGATTGCCATACCGATGAAAAAAAAGGTTATTTCACGGTGATCTCTGAGCACGGTGGTCATGGATCTTCTCGCATCCATTGTACCTGAAGATGGTCACTTTCAGCGTCGAATCTACGGTATAGTAAAAGATCAAAGTAGTGTCTTCTACAATGCCAATGTAAGGTCTGCATATTTGATTCTACATCAGCATGTTCTGCTATGGTACTGGCAAGTACTTTATATCTGATCAAAATATCTACTAAATAAATTAGCGTAAGTAAGAAATATAGATGAGATGATTATACCTTCTAGTGTGCAATCTTATGTATCTTGGGTGGTCCTCTGGTTATACATAACATAATACTACATAGCAATGTGCTGATCCTTCGCTTCCACTGCTTGGATACCAGGGGTATTGAGGTGGTGGCGAGCTGGAGCGCCTTCAGGCCATCGGCGGCTCTTGCACCCCTCCACGTCTAGGTTAGGACAGAAGACCCAACTTACGACTGTCATCGAGGCCGACAAAACCGTGCTCATCGATCGCCGCCACGAGGACGTCATCGCCTTCATCATCGACAATGACGGCCACGGGGACGACTGAACCCACAAAGTCAAGGGTTCAGTTTAGTTTCAAAACACCAAAACTACACATGCAAGTATTTCACTACACAGGAGCAGCCAGACACAATTTACTCCTGGGATCAAGATCGAAATCTGAAGAAATTCATATCTGCAAAGACCAAGGAGAACTACACCAAGATGACCATAAGATCCTTGAACCAGGACTTCTGCTATAGTTAATCAAGATCAAGTGCTTGATTACTACGCAATTAAAGAACTTGTGAGAGTGATGGAAATGCAGATAAGCAGTACATGGTAGCAAGAAAACTATACCAAAGTTCAATAATTAAACATGAAAAATATTTTTGTGATCCGCATGCATCACTTGAACACTCAAGATTCTAGGTTATGCATTAAACACAACGATAGTATGTACAAAACAACAACATGGAGCCACTCCGAAACATAAATTAAGATTGATTCTAGATAACATTACCAATTATGCAGCTCCTGTTTTTCTAGTAATTTCTCATTTAATTATGAGCCCAGAGGAGTGCCAAAAACCACATCATGGAGTAACTTCGAAAAATATAAACGCAGATCTAGCCTAGGACTACATTACCAATGTTGCAATTCATATTTTGCTAGTAATTCCCATTTGATTATTCTAATTGGTGTTATCTGCAACTATTCTTCTATGGTAATCCTGATCTCGCGGAAACCTTTGGATGCCATTCCAATTTTAACCACTAAACTGAAACATCGAAGAGGTAACAGAAGATGAACTTACTGCTGCATGAGGTCATGGTAAACAGTCTCTTTAACACTGTGTGATGCTCCCCAACTGGTGGTCCATGTGGAAACACCACAGCAGCCACACTGGTAGCATCCTCCAAATATGTAGAGTGGAAAATCTCAAAACATTGAAAACCCCAAAGGACATCAGTCATAAAGGCGCAAAAGGGTTCCAATAAACCTATGTAACAGTCCAGAATAAGCGACCAATTGTTCTGTACGTTTCCATTTTCAAGACCCCACGGAGAGAAGAAGCATCTCCAAGTTTTGGCTGGTATGGTTCGAGCTTTCAAAGGTAAACTAACATCATATCAACCCCTCCAGAGTTCTGAAGAATGAAAAGAAAGATCTTCACTAACTGAGTTTGTGGGAGCCTCCATGGTGACTTTAGTCGAAGCCAGCAAGCACATCTGCAATATCCATCAACTCATCCCATGATGCCACATACACATTAGCAAGGGTGACGATGGGATGACTGCCTATAAATTCCAGTTGATCGCTACAATGGAGTATGGCCCTCCCACTGCACATGGGAAATAGTCCAAATTATGAATAATGAAAAGCTAACGATCAGCACATGGTAACAGAAAAGATAATTGGAGAAATGATTGAACGATGATAAAATAAATTCAAGTTCACCTGAAAATAGTGTTTCCACCGATGGACACACTCCTTATCTCTGTCTTCGGTCAGCCGAACCATGCACAAGATTTTCCTTGAGTCACCAGTGTTGTAGCTGTAAAAATTAACCGTATAAGATGAACAAAAATCAAATAGGACTACTACTTTAGGCATACAGTGAAGGACGTTTGCAAGAGAGGGAAGTTAACATATTAATTATGTACCACTGCATAATGAAATGTCTTATTGTTGCAAATTGTTTCTCTTTTGTCAACTTGGCCTGAATGATGTGGAACTTTTGATTTGTTGCAACAACTGGTAGATAGTGCATTAAAATTTTAAAATGCGATATTTGTTCTACAGATACTAAATTACTTTCAGTCACAAACACACCACATGCTTTCGTGCTAGATTATAGTTCGAACATCTCCTGCTGACCTAGTTAGTATAAACTGAAGATGAAAATTTAAATAAATCCGAAACAATTGTACTTGGTTTATTTGGATAAGTAGGGCTGAGCCCCTCAATGTGTCTCCATTTATGTCCTGTGTCCAAGGAACCCTGCAGGTTGCCAAGACTGCGCCTCTGCTAAAACAAATGGATCAGAAAAAAGGGAAAAATAAAACTACAAGAACACAGTCATGAACATATCACCATCGAGTAATCAACAGATCACATGGAAGAAATTTTACTTCATACAAGAAGAACTCGCCTAGTTACAGCTGCTTCACACGGTCCATACAAAACTGAAGCACGAACTGGATTTTGCATAACAAGAAATGATCATCAAATCTAGATCTCGGGGAGGGTGAAGACCAAATGTGGGACTCCCATCAGCTGGTGCCGCGTTAGGAGATGATGTCGCGGTACCTGCAAGCTCCTGGACCGCGGACCACGCTAGGCCTTCGTCGTCGTCATCGGGGAGGACTGCTAGGTGATGATGGTGGCTCGCGCTGCAGGGAAGCGGACGTCAAAGACGGCACCCTCCACCTAACCCTCCTCTTCATCTTCGTCCGCCGCGGCGAGTGCCATATCAGCAGCGCCATAGAGGAAGGCCGCCTCTGTTACCTCAGTGGCAGGTGCATCTGCCATGGCTGGGTGCATGTGTTTGATCGGGTTCTTAACTCCTCCGACCAACGTTGAGGGCGCATGCCGTGGACCTTGGCCTGGAGTTCGGCTTCCGGAGGTTCAAGCCCCTCATCAGGGTTGGCTCGTGCCGCCGCCCATCAAGACCCTAGGCCATAGCATGACTCCGCCTCCGCCGGACCGCGTTGACCCACCAGCGCAAGCGACTTCTGCTTCTGCCTGGCCGCCCCGAAAAATAAAGGAACGACAGCACGCGGCGCCACGCTCGGCCTGACTGACTTGATCGAACTGAAATAAAATTGGAGAAGGAAGATCAGATTGAGGGGAAGGAGGAAAGGCAGGGCGATTAACGTGTCACCTGAATGCAGGCGGTTGCCGGGCTCGCCGCCACGCTGGTGCTCCACCTGCCCATGGCCTTGGAGTCGACCCAAATCTCATGTGGCATTGTGGCTGGCTGGATCTGAAGGCATCGACGCTAGTGCTCCCAGGGCCGGTCCTGGGGTTTTTGGGACCTAGGGCGAGGCTAAAACTTTGGACCCTTAATATAGCTATCACAATAATATTTATAGATATAGGCAAAAAAATTATCAATATCATTTAAATGTATCCAGAAGCAGTAGCATATCAAACATTTTATACATATTACCTTAAAATTTTCTTCTAGCATTCCTTGATGCAAATTCACTTATGATGGGGTAGATGTCGATGTCATCTAATAATTTCTTCTCAATGCATAATGTTGCCAAATCATTTATCCTCCGTTGAGTCATTATTGATCTTAAATAGTTCGTCAATAATTTCAACTTTAAAAAGTTTCTTTCAGCTGATGCGCCAGGGGCACACTAAACATGATGCGGTAAGCAATAAAGATATTAGAATAACAATGAAAAAGAAACCAAATCAAATTCTGAATGGGGAAAACTATAATCATGTATAGGAAGGTAGAGTATAATATACCTCATATGGGTTAAATCGGCGATGTATGTATGCGACGGCCCCTGAACTGATGAGACGACAAGCCGCGAACTGATAATTGGAAATTCAGAATTAGGGATAGTTTAGGAGAAAACAAGGACCATCTCTAAGTTCCAAACTCGCGAATTGTTACCGTGTCTCTCGCTGATCTTTGTGGTCTTGTGCACTGACGAACTCGCAAAGTGACGATGAACTGAAGACTGAAAGAGCCCTGCGCTGCTAGCATGTTACGTTGTCTCGCTGGTATCAAGGCCTGACTGCTATCTGCGATCCGATCGCAGCGATCGGAGGATCGGCGGCCTGGGCAGTCGAAGCCGAGGCGACGAGGTATAGCCGTCTAGGTCGAAGATGAACTGACGCGTCCGGGGATCAGGGGTTGATCGCTTCGTTTTCGTTTCCGTGCGACGCGATCGATGGCTCCATTTTCTAGAATCGTGAGTCCCGATCGGTCTCTCCTTTTCTATGGCCCATAGGCCTGTCTTTGCTGCATGTACAGGGCCTGCACATACACATAGTAGTATATGTACTAGTAATATACAGTACACAGTAGTATACCTGGGTTGGGGCCCCTCAATTTTTGGGGCCTGGGGCGACGGCACTGGCTGCCCCCCCCCCTAGGGCCGGCCCTGAGTGCTCCGTGGCAGTCAAAACCTTGGTGCGGCAGAGGTGGATTTGTGTGTATT